>NC_088872.1:18811352-18870037 GCF_032884065.1 Artemia franciscana | reverse complement strand
GTCATGAAATTAGCTGCCATCATTTTTGCTTTGAAGGCATCATTTTTGCTTTGAAGGCGTGACGTCATTCAAGTTATATAAGACGGATGTTCGTGTAGAATTCTATTAATGCTTAAGTTTATAATGACTGATGAAGATGCTCAAAGAGTCTATGCCAAAAAACTTGCTGGTGATAGAGAAAGTCAGAAAAGAAAGCGTGCCGAGGAACTACCAGAGCAACGCGAAAGCAGACTTATAGATCTGAATACGGATTGTTTTCCCATGGACCATTATATGTTGCATGTTCAAGAGTCGGTAAACCTGACAATCTATTTATATGCACAGACAATGGGACAGCAAAGAATGTTGTATATTCGCAAGTTTTACGTAGTTAAAAACATATATATATATATCTATATATATAAAAATAAGTTGTCTGTCCGTTACGCCAGATTATATCTTAAATATATATAAAAATGAAACTAAACTGAAAAGCAAACTGAAACTAAAAATGTAGAAACTGGTAATTGCATAAATATTTCTATATATTTTGACAATAGATTAAAGTAATTCGAAAACCTTATAACAGATATTTATAATTTTGAGTTTTATTATAAATTGTCGAGTGTTTGCATGCTTGGTACGTAAAAATTTTTTCTAACATCAATGTTAGAATGACACATAGAAATCTATTAATGTTTAAGTTTAAAATGACTGATGAACTTACAATGGCAAAAGCCGATGAAGATGCTCAAAGAGTCTATGCCAAAAAACTTGCTGGTGATAGAGAAAGTCAGAAAAGAAAGCGTGCCGAGGAACTACCAGAGCAACGCGAAAGCAGACTTGCTGCTAAAAGAGAAAGTGAAAAAAGAAAGCATGCCGAGGAACTACCAGAGCAACGCAGAAGCAGACTTGCTGCTAAAAGAGAATGTGAAAAAAGAAAGCATGCCGAGGAACTACCAGAGCAACGCAGAAGCAGACTTGCTGCTAAAAGAGAATGTGAAAAAAGAAAGCATGCGAGGAACTACCAGAGCAACGCGAAAGCAGACTTGCTGCTAAAAGAGAAAGTGAAAAAAGAAAGCATGCCGAGGAACTACCAGAGCAACGCAGAAGCAGACTTGCTGCTAAAAGAGAATGTGAAAAAAGAAAGCATGCCGAGGAACTACCAGAGCAACGCAGAAGCAGACTTGCTGCTAAAAGAGAATGTGAAAAAAGAAAGCATGCCGAGGAACTACCAGAGCAACGCGAAAGCAGACTTGCTGCTAAAAGAGAAAGTGAAAAAAGAAAGCATGCCGAGGAACTACCAGAGCAACGCGAAAGCAGACTTGCTGCTAAAAGAGAAAGTGAAAAAAGAAAGCATGCCGAGGAACTACCAGAGCAACGCAGAAGCAGACTTGCTGCTAAAAGAGAATGTGAAAAAAGAAGGCGGGCCGAGGAATTACAAGAACAGCAAGAAATCAGGCTTGCTGCTGATAGAGAAAGTAAGAAAAGAAAGCGTGCCGAGGAATCAGAGCAATCTGAAAGTTATCGCCTGGCATTCAGGTACAACCCAGTCGATGATTATAGCTTGAGTAGCTGTGTTCAAATCGGGACAATGTCTAAAATTTGTCCCTATTGCAAGGCCTTGAAATTCAATGGTGAAACAATGGGAATGTGTTGCGCCTCAGGAAAAGTTAAACTTCCTCTATTGGCTGCACCACCAGAGCCATTGAAGACTTTCCTTACTGGAACTACGTCAGAATCTAAGCGTTTTTTGTCAAAAATCAGACAATACAACTCATGTTTCCAAATGACGTCGTTTGGAGCCCAAATCGAAAATCCAGATCAATTTATGTCTACTTTCAAAGTAAAAGGGCAAATTTATCATAAAGCAGGGTCCCTTCTACCATTATTAGGCGAGAATCATAAATTTTTACAATTGTACTTCATCAGTGATAGAAATTCTGAATTGAATGCACGTTGCGAAATTTCTCCCAACGTTGAAAGGACAATCGTTTCCCAATTGCAACATCTTTTCCACGAAAATAATAATTTAGTGCGTCTGTTCAAAACAGCCATCGATTTGATGCCTACTGATACTCATAAAATTGTTATTTCCGCTGACAAAACGCCTCCTGGCCAACATGTGCGTAGATACAATGCTCCGACTATCGACGAAGTGGCAATCGTTATGGTCGGTGATCAGTTTTTACCTCGAGATATTATTCTACATAAGCGAAACGCCCAGTTGTTAAGAATTGCTGAAACTCATCGATGCTACGATGCCCTACAATATCCTATCATTTTTTGGGATGGAGCCGACGGCTATCACTTTAATATTAAATTGATGAATCCAGCCACTAACAAAGAAATGAATAAGAAATGCAGTGCAATGCATTATTATTCCTATAGACTAATGATTCGGCAGGATGAAGAAAATTATATTTTAAAATGCCGTGAATTGTTTCACCAATTTGTCGTGGATATGTATGCAAAAATTGAATCAGAACGTTTGCTATATATCCGCCTGAATCAGACCAAGCTCCGCTCTGAACAATACATTCATTTGCGAGATGCAGTTATAAATGACGGTAATACCACAAACGTTGGAAGATTAACAATTTTACCTTCGTCATATGCTGGCAGTCCACGTCATATGCATGAATATGCTCAAGATGCTATTGCGTATGTTCGTCTCTATGGTCGTCCAGATTTATTTATTACATTTACATGTAATCAATCTTGGGACGAGATACTGCAGCTTTTACTTCAAGGACAATCGGCGGTTCATAGGCATGACATTACGGCACGTGTCTTCCGGCAAAAGTTGAAATCACTGATAAACTACCTTGTAAAACATGAAGTGTTTGGTTCAGTGCGATGCTGGATGTACTCAGTGGAATGGCAAAAACGAGGTTTGCCACACGCACATATACTAATCTGGCTACATAAAAAAATTACTTCAAACGAAATTGATGATGTGATTTCCGCTGAAATACCTGATAAAAATGTCGATAAGGGGTTACATGATATTATTGTAAAAAATATGATACATGGACCTTGCGGTGCACTGAACGAAAATTCACCATGCATGGCCAAAGGAAGGTGCACAAAGCAATATCCTCGACTTTTGGTACCCACAACAATTACTGGCAATGATGGTTACCCACAATATAGAAGAAGATCTACTGAAGATGGCGGTAAAACAGCAATAATAAAGAAGCGTAACGGTACCACCATCGAAGTAGATAACCAGTGGGTTGTTCCATATTCCCCTTTATTATCCAAAACATTTAATGCACATATAAACGTTGAATACTGTAACTCCGTAAAGGCAATAAAATATATATGTAAATACGTCAACAAAGGCAGTGACATGGCAGTTTTTGGCTTGCAGTCCGAAATCAAAGATTTCGATGAAATCGTAGAATATCAGGCTGGAAGATACATAAGCAGTAATGAAGCTGTTTGGCGAATTCTTTCATTTCCGATACATGAACGTAGTCCAGCTGTTGTTCACTTAGCGGTACATTTACAGAATGGTCAACGTGTTTATTTCACGGAAACCAACGTGCAACAAAGAGTCCTGAATCCACCGGATACAACATTAACAGCTTTTTTTTCGCTTTGCAAAAATGATTCTTTTGCGAAAAAACTGCTGTATACTGAAGTGCCTTCGTATTACACGTGGAATACTAAAAATAAAGTATTTGAACGTCGAAAACAGGGTAAGTCAGTCGACGGCCAACCTACCATCTTCAAAGATACCACGATAGGAAGACTCTACACCGTTCACCCCAATCAACATGAATGCTTCTTTCTACGCCTGCTTTTGGTGAATGTACCTGGTCCGACATCCTTTGAGTATTTGAGGACTGTAAATGGTACTATACATGACACTTACCGTAGTGCATGCCAAGCTCTGAATTTATTGGAGAATGACCAACACTGGGATAACTGCATCAATGACGCGTGCGAAACGTCAACCCCAAGTCAAATTCGTGCATTGTTTGGCATCATTTTAACAACTTGCTCTCCATCAGCTCCTACAGAGTTATGGGAAAAATATAAGTCAAAAATGTCCGAAGATATACTTCATCGAAAACAGTTAGAGACGTCAGACATGACTTTTGATTTTACACCAGAAATTTATAACTACACTTTAGTTGTTATAGAAGATATTTGCATAAGTATGGCAAACAAACCTCTTCAGGGTTTGGGAATGCCTTCACCTAACCGTATCGCTGCTGTTTCGACATGTGTAGAATTGGATCGTGAACAAAGTTACAGTACGAGTGATCTATTGTCGTATGTACAAAATAACATTCCAAGTTAACGTCGGAACAAAAAGACATTTATGATACGATAATGCATTGTGTCGATAACAACGTTGGAGAAATTTTCTTTTTGGATGCGCCAGGAGGTACTGGTAAAACGTTTGTGATAAAACTGATTCTGGCATCAATTCGATCTAAAAATGATATAGCGTTGGCAATTGCGTCGTCCGGAATAGCCGCAACATTGCTGCCTGGTGGAAGAACTGCTCATTCCGCTTTGAAATTGCCTCTGAACTTGCATTCTACAGAAACTCCCACGTGCAATATTTCCAAATCATCTGGGATGGGTAAAGTATTGCAGCAATGCAAACTTATTATTTGGGATGAGTGCACAATGGCACACAAAAAATCGCTCGAGGCTCTGGATCAATGCTTGAAAGATTTAAGAGGGAATTCGAAACCCTTTGGCAGCACATTAATATTGCTTGCAGGAGATTTCAGGCAAACATTACCTATAATACCTAGATCAACTCCTGCAGACGAAATGAATGCTTGCCTGAAAAATTCTAATTTATGGGCACACGTAAAAACATTAAAATTAACTACAAATATGCGTGTCCGATTGCAAAACGATGACTCTGGTCAAACATTTTCAGATCAATTGCTAGCAATGGGAAACGGAAAGCTCCCAGTAGACTCAATTTCAGGACGTATACAACTACCTGCTGATTTCTGTAATTTAGTGACGTCCAAAAATGAATTGATTGAAAATATATTTCCGAATATTCTAAAAAATTATAAAAATAACTAGCTGTTGGGGTGGCGCTTCGCGCCACCCCAACACCTAGTTGGTGGGGGCGCTTCGCGCCCCCCCCAAGCCCCCCGCGCGCGTAAGTCGTTACGCGCCATAATAGTTACGCGCCATTGTAGTTGTGTCCCTATGTCCCACCTGTGAATATAGATAGATATATATATATGGTTTTAACTACGTAAAACTTGCGAATATACAACATTCTTTGCTGTCCCATTGTCTTTGCATATAAATAGATTGTCAGGTTTACCGACTCTTGAACATGCAACATATAATGGTCCATGGGAAAACAATCTGTATTCAGATCTATACCTCATGATTCTAATGATTGCCCTTGAGCTTTGTTGATGGTGATTGCTAATCGACCATTCCCTGTCCCGGTGTCCCGGTCGTCATTTACATCCCCCTGTTTCCCCCGGTGTCCCCGTTGTAGTTGTGTCCCTGTGTCCCGGTCGTCATTTATATTCCCTGTGTCCCGGGTCCCGGTCGTCATTTGTATCCCGGTGTCCCGGTCTGTATATACATTCGTTTTTTAGTTTTGTTTTTCTCCTTTATTTTTTTCCTTTTTTTTTCTTTTTTAGCTTATTTAGATTTTTAGATTTTTTAGTTTTTTTATTAGTTTTTAGTTTTTTTTTCTTTTTAGTTTTTTTGTCCCGGTCGTCATTTATATCCCCTGTTTCCCCCGGTGTCCCCGTTGTAGTTGTGTCCCTGTGTCCCGGTCGTCATTTATATTCCCTGTGTCCCGGTCGTCATTTGTATCCCGGTGTACCGGTCTGTATATACATTCGTTTTTTAGTTTTGTTTTTCTCCTTTATTTTTTTCCTTTTTTTTTCTTTTTTTTATACTCCCTGTGTCCCGGTGCTTTGTTGATTGCTAATCGAACATTCCTTTTGTCCTGGTCGCTTTCTCTTTGAGTGTCGTCATTTATTTTTTTCTTTTTTAGTTCTTTTAGTTTTTACCTTTTTTAGTTTTTTTTAGTTTTTAGTTTTTTTAGTTTTTTACCTTTTTTTAGTTTTTTTAGTTTTTTTAGTTTTTTAGCTTTTTTATTTTTTTTATTAGTTTTTAGTTTTTTTGTAGTTTTTGCCTTTTTTTTAGTTTTTTTAGTTTTTTAGCTTTTTTATTAGTTTTTAGTTTTTTTTGTAGTTTTTGCCTTTTTTTAGTTTTTTAGTTTTTTTATTAGTTTTTAGTTTTTTTTTCTTTTTAGTTTTTTTGTCCCGGTCGTCATTTATATCCCCCTGTTTCCCCCGGTGTCCCCGTTGTAGTTGTGTCCCTGTGTCCCGGTCGTCATTTATATTCCCTGTGTCCCGGTCGTCATTTGTATCCCGGTGTACCGGTCTGTATATACATTCGTTTTTTAGTTTTGTTTTTCTCCTTTATTTTTTTCCTTTTTTTTTCTTTTTTTTATACTCCCTGTGTCCCGGTGCTTTGTTGATTGCTAATCGAACATTCCTTTTGTCCTGGTCGCTTTCTCTTTGAGTGTCGTCATTTATTTTTTTCTTTTTTAGTTCTTTTAGTTTTTACCTTTTTTAGTTTTTTTTAGTTTTTAGTTTTTTTAGTTTTTTACCTTTTTTTAGTTTTTTTAGTTTTTTTAGTTTTTTAGCTTTTTTATTTTTTTTATTAGTTTTTAGTTTTTTTGTAGTTTTTGCCTTTTTTTTAGTTTTTTTAGTTTTTTAGCTTTTTTATTAGTTTTTAGTTTTTTTTGTAGTTTTTGCCTTTTTTTAGTTTTTTTTAGTTTTTTAGCTTTTTTATTTTTTTTATTAGTTTTTAGTTTTTTTTGTAGTTTTTGCCTTTTTTTCTCTTTGAGTGTCGTCATTTATTAGTTTTTGCCTTTTTTTCTCTTTGAGTGTCGTCATTTATTAGTTTTTTTCCTTTTTTTTTTAGTTTTTTATTGGTTTTTACCTTTATTTTAGCTTATTTTTCAGTTTTTTCCTTTTTCTTAGTTTTTTTTTATTTTTTATTTTTTTTAGTTTTTTACCTTTTTTTAGTTTTTTTAGTTTTTTTAGTTTTTTAGCTTTTTTACTTTTTTTATTAGTTTTTAGTTTTTTTTTGTAGTTTTTGCCTTTTTTTAGTTTTTTCAGTTTTTTTTTAGTTTTTTTTTGTAGTTTTTGCCTTTTTTTAGTTTTTTTAGTTTTTTAGCTTTTTTATTTTTTTTATTAGTTTTTAGTTTTTTTTGTAGTTTTTGCCTTTTTTAGTTTTTTCAGTTTTGACGTCACCTGATCCAGTTTTTTCAGGTGACGTCACCTGACACATCCATCCACACATCCATCCACAACTTATTTTTATATATATAGATAAATGGCTAAGTGAAAGAGCGATTCTCGCACCCAAGAATATAGACGTCCACGAAATCAACAATATTGTTTTGACCAAGATTCAAGACCAGGCAGTCCTTTACAAGTCAGTCGACACAGTTTTGGAACCAAATGAAGCGGTTAATTATCCATCTGAATTTTTAAATTCCATAGATCTTTCAGGGTTTCCACCACACGTGCTACAACTAAAAATAGGCGTACCAATAATATTGTTACGTAACATAAACCCACCAAAGCTTTGCAATGGCACTCGACTTGCCGTAAAAAAAACAATGGAAAACCTAATAGAGGCCACAATCCTGACAGGGCCTTTTGAGGGTGAGGCTGTTCTTATTCCTCGCATTCCCATGATTCCAACAGATCTGCCTTTTCAATTTAAAAGATTGCAATTCCCAATTCGATTAGCATTTGCAATCACCATTAACAAAGCTCAAGGTCAATCATTAGAAAAATGTGGTATTGATCTTAATACTGATTGTTTTTCCCATGGACAATTGTACGTTGCATGTTCGAGGGTCGGTAAACCTGACAATCTATTTATATGCAGCGAGAATTGGACAGCGAAGAATGTTGTATATTCTCAAGTTTTACGAAGTTAGTTGTATTTCGGAACAGACTGTTGTATATTCACAAGTTTTACGTAGTTAATTTGTATTGTATCTATCTATCTATCTATCTATATAAAAACGAGTTGTGTGTATGCATGTTTGTTTGTTTGTAAAAAGAACGTTTGCATATGACGTCATTATTAGTACATACGGCTTTGTATATGGACAGACAATGGGAAAGCCAAGAATGTTGTATATTCGCAATTTTTACGTAGTTTGAAACACATATATAAATCTATCTATATTCACAGGTGGGACACAGGGACACAACTACAATGGCGCGTAACTAATATGGCGCGTAACTAATATGGCGCGTAACGACTTACGCGCGCGGGGGGGCTTGGGGGGGGCGCGAAGCGCCCCCACCAACTAGGTGTTGGGGTGGCGCGAAGCGCCACCCCAACAGCTAGTATCTATCTATATATATAAAAATAAGTTGTCTGTGGATGGATGGATGGATGGATGTGTGGATGGATGTGTCAGGTGACGTCACCTGAAAAAACTGGATTAGGTGACGTCAAAACTGAAAAAACTAAAAAAAGGCAAAAACTACAAAAAAACTAAAAACTAATAAAAAAAATAAAAAAGCTAAAAAACTAAAAAAACTATAAAGGTAAAAACCAATAAAAAACTAAAAAAAAAACTGAAAAAACTAAAAAAAGGCAAAAACTACAAAAAAAAACTAAAAACTAATAAAAAAAGTAAAAAAGCTAAAAAACTAAAAAAACTAAAAAAACTAAAAAAAGGTAAAAAACTAAAAAAAATAAAAAATAAAAAAAAACTAAAAAAAAGGAAAAAACTGAAAAATAAGCTAAAATAAAGGTAAAAACCAATAAAAAACTAAAAAAAAAAAGGAAAAAACTAATAAATGACGACACTCAAAGAGAAAGCGACCAGGACAAAAAACTAAAAAAAAAGGCAAAAACTACAAAAAAACTAAAAACTAATAAAAAAAATAAAAAAGCTAAAAAACTAAAAAAACTAAAAAAAGGTAAAAAACTAAAAAAACTAAAAACTAAAAAAAAACTAAAAAAGGTAAAAACTAAAAGAACTAAAAAAGAAAAAAATAAATGACGACACTCAAAGAGAAAGCGACCAGGACAAAAGGAATGTTCGATTAGCAATCAACAAAGCACCGGGACACAGGGAGTATAAATGACGACCAGGACACAAGTAAAAAAAAAAATTAACAAAACTAAAAAGAAGGTAAAAACTACAAAAAAACTAAAAAGAAAAAAAAACTAAAAACTAATAAAAAAACTAAAAAATCTAAAAATCTAAATAAACTAAAAAAGAAAAAAAAAGGAAAAAAATAAAGGAGAAAAACAAAACTAAAAAACGAATGTATATACAGACCGGTACACCGGGATACAAATGACGACCGGGACACAGGGAATATAAATAACGACCGGGACACAGGGACACAACTACAACGGGGACACCGGGGGAAACAGGGGGATATAAATGACGACCGGGACAAAAAAACTAAAAAGAAATAAAAACTAAAAACTAATAAAAAAAACTAAAAAATCTAAAAATCTAAATAAGCTAAAAAAGAAAAAAAAAGGAAAAAAATAAAGGAGAAAAACAAAACTAAAAAACGAATGTATATACAGACCGGGACACCGGGATACAAATGATGACCGGGACCCGGGACACAGGGAATATAAATGACGACCGGGACACAGGGACACAACTACAACGGGGACACCGGGGGAAACAGGGGGATAACCTGACAATCTATTTATATGCAAAGACAATGGGACAGCAAAGAATGTTGTATATTCGCAAGTTTTACGTAGTTAAAACCATATATATATATATATATATCTATATTCACAGGTGGGACATAGGGACACAACTACAATGGCGCGTAACTATTATGGCGCGTAACGACTTACGCGCGCGGGGGGGCTTGGGGGGGGCGCGAAGCGCCCCCACCAACTAGGTGTTGGGGTGGCGCGAAGCGCCACCCCAACAGCTAGTATATATATATAAAAATAAGTTGTCTGTCTGTGGATGTGTGGATGGATGTGTGGATGGATGTGTCAGGTGACGTCACCTGAAAAAACTGGATTAGGTGACGTCAAAACTGAAAAAACTAAAAAAAGGCAAAAACTACAAAAAAAACTAAAAACTAATAAAAAAAATAAAAAAGCTAAAAAACTAAAAAAACTATAAAGGTAAAAACCAATAAAAAACTAAAAAAAAAACTGAAAAAACTAAAAAAAGGCAAAAACTACAAAAAAAACTAAAAACTAATAAAAAAAGTAAAAAAGCTAAAAAACTAAAAAAACTAAAAAAACTAAAAAAAGGTAAAAAACTAAAAAAAATAAAAAATAAAAAAAAACTAAAAAAAAGGAAAAAACTGAAAAATAAGCTAAAATAAAGGTAAAAACCAATAAAAAACTAAAAAAAAAAAGGAAAAAACTAATAAATGACGACACTCAAAGAGAAAGCGACCAGGACAAAAAACTAAAAAAAAAGGCAAAAACTACAAAAAAACTAAAAACTAATAAAAAAAATAAAAAAGCTAAAAAACTAAAAAAACTAAAAAAAGGTAAAAAACTAAAAAAACTAAAAACTAAAAAAGGTAAAAACTAAAAGAACTAAAAAAGAAAAAAATAAATGACGACACTCAAAGAGAAAGCGACCAGGACAAAAGGAATGTTCGATTAGCAATCAACAAAGCACCGGGACACAGGGAGTATAAATGACGACCAGGACACAAGTAAAAAAAAAAATTAACAAAACTAAAAAGAAGGTAAAAACTACAAAAAAACTAAAAAGAAAAAAAAACTAAAAACTAATAAAAAAACTAAAAAATCTAAAAATCTAAATAAACTAAAAAAGAAAAAAAAAGGAAAAAAATAAAGGAGAAAAACAAAACTAAAAAACGAATGTATATACAGACCGGGACACCGGGATACAAATGATGACCGGGACCCGGGACACAGGGAATATAAATGACGACCGGGACACAGGGACACAACTACAACGGGGACACCGGGGGAAACAGGGGGATAACCTGACAATCTATTTATATGCAAAGACAATGGGACAGCAAAGAATGTTGTATATTCGCAAGTTTTACGTAGTTAAAACCATATATATATATATATATCTATATTCACAGGTGGGACATAGGGACACAACTACAATGGCGCGTAACTATTATGGCGCGTAACGACTTACGCGCGCGGGGGGGCTTGGGGGGGGCGCGAAGCGCCCCCACCAACTAGGTGTTGGGGTGGCGCGAAGCGCCACCCCAACAGCTAGTATATATATATATATATATATATATATATATATATATATATATATATATATATATATATATATATAAATATATATATATATTTTTTTTTGTAGTTTTTACCTTTTTTAGTTTTTTTCTTCTTTTGTATTAATGCTAAAGCCAAGGTTCAAACCTGGAGCCTCTCGGACCTAGAACCTGAAACATAACGCTTTACCAACTCAGCTACTTCGGCTTGAATACATTCGTTTTGAGCAGCTTCCTCGGTTGTTGCCATTGTAGGTTTTTTAGTCATTTTACAATTAGAAATTTCTCTTTCAACGGTCTTCTTATAATTAAAAATTTGTCTTTGAACGATATTCTTAAATACCTGTGTCCTGGTCGTCATTTATATTCCCTGTGTCCCGGTCGTCATTTGTGTCCCGGTATCCCAGTCTGTAATTTCTCTTTGAGTGTCCCGGTCGTTATTTATATTCCCTCTGTCTCGGTCGTCATTTGTGTCCCGGTCTGTAATTTCTCTTTGAGTGTTTTTTCTTTTTAGTATTTTGTAGTTTTTTACATTTTTTCTTTTTTCAGTTTTCTTTTTCTTCTTTATTTTTCAGCTTCACTATGAAATACATATCGCCGAACCTTTGGTTTTTTAAATAAAATCTGGTAGGCATTGATGACCTTATCCAAGTCAAAATCCCAAACCCAATCATCATCGCTATCATTTTCAGTTTTGATATGTTTTGACTCTCGCTGTCCAGGTGGATCTTCATCTAACTGCGCGGTTTTGCGTTCTTTAGCCTCAAGCCTGTTTCCTTGCTGTTCTTTTGATTCCTCGGCACGCTTTCTTTTCTGACTTTTTCTATCAGCAGCAAGTTTTTTGGCATAGACTCTTTGAGCATCTTCATCGGCTTTTGCCATTGTAAGTTCATCAGTCATTTTAAACTTAAACATTAATAGATTTCTACGTGAACATGTATGTCTTAAATATCTTTAATGACGTCACCATCATAGCTTCCCTATGTCCCGGTCGTCATTTGTGTCCCGGTCTGTAATTTCTCTTTGAGTGTTTTTTCTTTTTAGTATTTTTTAGTTTTTTACATTTTTTCTTTTTTCAGTTTTCTTTTTCTTCTTTATTTTTCAGCTTCACTATGAAATACATATCGCCGAACCTTTGTTTTTTAACTAAAATCTGGTAGGCATTGATGACCTTATCCAAGTCAAAATCCCAAACCCAATCATCATCGCTATCATTTTCAGTTTTGATATGTTTTGACTCTCGCTGTCCAGGTGGATCTTCATCTAACTGCGCGGTTTTGCGTTCTTTAGCCTCAAGCCTGTTTCCTTGCTGTTCTTTTGATTCCTCGGCACGCTTTCTTTTCTGACTTTCTCTATCAGCAGCAAGTTTTTTGGCATAGACTCTTTGAGCATCTTCATCGGCTTTTGCCATTGTAAGTTCATCAGTCATTTTAAACTTAAACATTAATAGATTTCTACGTGAACATATATGTCTTAAATATCTTTAATGACGTCACCGTCATAGCAAAAATGACGACAACTAATTTCATGACGTCAGCCGACACAGAAACATGACGTCACCTGATCCACAGACAGACAGACAACTTATTTTTATATAGATAGATGTCCCGGTGTCCCGGTCGTCATTTGTGTCCCGATGTCCCGGTCTGTACTTTCGTCAGTCGAAAACATGACGTCAGTCGACACAGAAACATGACGTCACCTGACAGATCCACATCCACAGACAGACAACTTATTTTTATATATATAGATAGATAGATAGAAAGCGTGAAGCAGCGTAGCTATCTGTACGGTAAGTAAAAAATAGGTGAGCAGCTATTTGGAGGAGTGACACCAAAATAGTCCCTGCAGGGGAAAGGAGGTCTCCCAAATATGTTTGGAAGAAGATATCTGATACTTTGTTCTCTTTATTGCAATTTAATTTTCCGATTGTCCACGTGTTGTATGTAGGGAAAATGTTTTTGCCGTAGCACAACACGCAAAAAAATAGATATTGTACAATTTTTCGATTAGTGGTATAATTTTATGGGGTTTCGCGGTACTTTTTTTTCTGAACCGTTGGCAACACTGGGCCCAGGAAAAAGTGAGAGAGCCTAAAACATTAATAGATTTGAAGTGGAAACGGTTTTTAATACATGTAGATAACAAGTAGTTTCTGCATAAATTGTATGGTGAATTTGGATAAGAAATTAGACTTTTTCGAGGCCTCACATGGGCTTTTCTCTGATTAATGACTTTGTAATAATGTAATAACAGAAAGGGATAATATCAGATATAATACTAGCTGGCTAAGCCAAATGTGATCGGACCAAAATTCTTCCGGTGGGAAAGGCGGAATTCACTCGAAAACACTGCTTCACATTTCAAATCCAAAAGGAAAATATTCCTCTGCTTTAGCATCCCCAGGCTGTCGAGTTAGATTTAACCCGCTTCAAATGCTTTTAAAGCAAATCATCAACGACCATGGTTATGGCGGTTTTTTTCATTTCAGTCCGCACTTTGTCCGAAGAATGGTGCGAAGAGTTAGATTTGACACTTCACAAAGGTAAGTGGATCCGAATGGTAACAAAGCAGACATGGCGATTTCACATAGTTCCTT
Source organism: Artemia franciscana (assembly GCF_032884065.1). NCBI lineage: Eukaryota > Metazoa > Arthropoda > Branchiopoda > Anostraca > Artemiidae > Artemia > Artemia franciscana. The sequence goes on along the minus strand of NC_088872.1, from coordinate 18,856,189 downwards.
GTATTCTCCTTTCAAATCCAAAAGGAAAATTTTCCTCTGCTTTAGCATCCCCAGGCTGTCGAGTTAGATTTAACCCGCTTCAAATGCTTTTAAAGCAAATCATCAACGACCATGGTTATGGCGGTTTTTTTCATTTCAGTCCGCACTTTGTCCGAAGAATGGTGCGAAGAGTTACATTTGCTAGCCAATAGTACTTTTCAGTCTTGATCGATTTTAAGAGACTAAATAGTGTTTCTGCTATGACATTTGAAAATGGCAAACAGAAAAGAAATTTGACTACTTTAAAAGCATTTTCAAACTTCTTACGTACAGCTGGTATTTTTACACTTGCAACATATTTTCAGAACAAAACTGGATCAACACTTTCACTGTCTATGTCTTCTAAGGGGCAAAATAATGCCAATTCTCACCACTCTCTTTCAATGCTTGCTCTGTCAAACAGTTCGTGGTAACGAAGTGTTGTAAGAAGCGACCCGACTCAATAGTAAACGAAACTCCAAAAAACGGAGTTTTGATGCTAAGAGATACATCGAAAGAATTGAATTTTCATGCTGGTTCTAAATATATAAGTTTCATCAAATTTAATCTTTGTCTTCAAAAGTTACGAGCCTGAGAAAATTTGCCTTGTTTTGGAAAATAGGCGGAAACACCCCCTAAAAGTCAAAGAATCTTAACCAAAATCGCACCATCGCATTCAGCGTATCAGATAACCCTTTGGCAAAAATTCAATCTCCTATTTACAAAAATGTGGAATTTTGTATTTTTTGCCAGAAGACAGATGGATGCGTGTAATGGACACGGGTGCGTGTTTATTTGTTTGTTTGTTTTTTTTTTCCCAGGGGTCATCGTATCAACCAAGTGGTCCTAGAATCTCGCAAGAGGGCTCATTCTAACGGAAAGGAAAATTTCTAGTGCCCTTTTTAAGTGACCAAAAATTGGAGGGCACCTAGGCCCCCTCTCAGGGCACCTAGGTCCCCTCCCACGCTCATTTTTTCCCAAAGTCAACGGATCAAAATTTTGAGATAGCCATTTTGTTCCGCATAGTCGAAAACCATAATAATTATGTCTTTGGAATGACTCATTCCACAACAGTCCCTGGGGGAGGGGCTGCAAGTTACAAACTTTGTCCAGTGTTTACATACAGTAATGGTTATTGGGAAGTGTACAGAGGTTTTCAGGGGAATTTTTTGGCTTGGGGGTGGGGTTGAGGGGAGGGGGCTGTGTGGGAGGGTCTTCCCTTGGAGAAATATGTCATGGGAGAAGAGAAACTCAATGACAAGGGCGCGGGATTCTCTAGCATTACTATAAAAAAAAAACAATGAAAAAATAAACATATTATATAAAAATAAATATAAAAAATAAACAAGTTTTTTCAACTGAAAGTAAGGAGTATCATTAAAACTTAAAACGAACAGAGATTATTACGCATATGAGGGGTTCTAAAAAGAACTTTATCATAAAGAGCGAGGTATTTAGGAGGAGATAAATACCTTGCTCTTTATGCTAAAGTATTTTTAGTAATTTAAACTATTTATTCTACGGCCTTTCTGATTCAGGGGTCATTCTTAAAGAATTGGGACAAAACTTAAGATTTAGTGTAAAGAGCGATGTATTAACGAGGGGACAAACCCCCTCATATACATAATAAAAAATATAAGAATATAAAAGTTTGTTACGTAAGTTAATTCTTAAGTTACGTATATTTTTACTAATAAAAACGTTCCTTCTTCCCCATCCCTTATTTCTCAAAATCGTCTGATCAAAACTAAGAGAAAGTCATAGGCTACTTTTGACTTTTTCGCTGCTTTCGGGGGATCAGACATCGAATCCGAAAGGCGGCTTTCGGAGCTCAAACCAATATACACGTGGTTTAACTTTAGGTAATTGTCTCTGTTGATCACGTCTACATCCTTGAAAATTTATGTTTTGTTTTATGGCTTCGAAACTAGGAAACATCAAGAAAATTATGCAGAATTTCGAAAATTATAACTAAAAAGTGCTTTTTGTGTCACCCATATTTGTTGAAAAGTTATATGGCTGTTATGTCCAAATGTTAAAATAAGTTTTTGTCACAATATTAACGCTGTCGATATTTTAAACTAATATTCGCTCCTAACGTACGTTCCACAAATAAAATGTTTAGCTTACCCGCGTCAATTACAAAAGCTGATCAATTGGAACTAAGCCACACTTATTGCTTAAATACAGGAAAGCGATTTGTTGGGTGCTTCCTCCCTTTGCCTTATTCTGTCTTCAATTTTTCCTATCTATTGCACTAATTTTTCTTTTTGCTTTTGTTTGTACAGTTATCTATGTAAATCCTTTTCTACAAAAAGAGTGGATTTGGGTAAAGATTGAAATAATCATTTCCGTTTGAAGGTTCTTCTATGAAACTTTTTGACAGTAACTGTGGAGTTCCGAAGGGATAAAGAGATGCTATGTGTCTATGGCACCGTGTTAAAAAGTGTGTTTTAATTAATTAGTTTAATTTTATGACGCATGTTTGAAAGTCAATTACACTCTTAAATTAACAACAAAAAATTGAGAAGCAAAAAAAAGAAAGAGTGGCTTGACGATTATTTACGCGACGATTTTTCCTTTTATTTAGCAAGGTATTAATGAAGTTGAATAACTTGTGATGGAAGGGATTTTGTGGTATAGGATAAGAAGATCCAGGTCTTAGGGGATGATAAGTGGTTCACAATGCGTTTTGCATAAGAAGAGGGGAGGTGAGGAATATTTCTTGCTGCGCAAATAAATAAAAAGTATCTTAATCTGTAAAATGCTAGTTTGATTTTGCATGCTTTAGTACAGAAGTTGCGATGTATACAACGAAATCAAATTCCACTAAAAGTAATTGTATGAGAATTGCTGGATCAAACAGTTCTTGGTAATGAACTGCAAGGAGCGATACGGCTCAATAGTGATCGAGACACTAAGAAACAGAGTATTTATAGAAGCAGATACATCAAAAGAATCGACTTTGGATGCTTGTTCACAATATGTAAAATTCGCCAGATTTAATGTTACCAATCAAAAGTTACGACCCAGAGGATATTTGTCCAGTTTTTGAAAAAGGTTGAGACATCCCCGATACATCAAATAATCTTAACGAAAAAGATACCATTGGAGTCAGAATACCATAAAACCCGACTGTAGGGGTTTCAAGCTCCTATGTACAAAAGTGTTGAATTTCGCATTTTCTGTCGGAAGAAAGATCACGGGTGCATCTTTATTTATTGTTTGTTGTTGTTTTTTCAGGGGTGATCAAACAAACTAATGATCACAGAAGATCTGGAGATGACTCATTTTATCTGAAGTCAAATGTTCTAGTGCCCTTTTTAAATGACTAAAAATATCAGAGGGCAGCTAGCCTCCCTCCCACCCTCATTCTTTCCCCAAAGTTGTCCGATCAAAACTTTTAGATAAAATCTAATAGCTAAAACCTAATAATTTTTGCCTATTGTTCCCACATAGTATTGGTTACTGGGAAGCAAGGTTTTATCCAGGGGGAAGTTTAGGGGGTTTGAACCCCTCCCCCCCAAAAAAAAGTGTTTGTCTGGCTTGTACAAACGTACAAAAAATAGATAAAAACAAATTTTTTATGCATTACCAGAAGTTTTTTGTAAGCCCCCCCCCCCCTGAAAAAGTCGTGAGAATTGCTGGATCAAACAGTTCTTGGTAATGAACTGTAAGGAGCGATACCGCTCAATAGTTAGCGAAACTCTAAGGAACACAGTCTTTATAGCAACAGATACATCAAAAGAATCGACTTTGGATGCTTATTCAAAATATGTAAAATTCGTCAGATTTAATGCTACCAATCAAAAGTTACGACCAGATCGCTGATTGACGAAAAAATAAGTATGATAATAATAGTTCAGCCCTGCAACTGATGAATTGAGATATACCTCTGCAAATCTGACTTATGGCTAAGGATTCACTAGGGAGATCTTTATTGAAGAAGCGCATTCTATTATTGTTGATGCCACAATGTCTATTCGCTATTATATTAAGATGTACCATAATAATAAATAATTTAAACATTAAATGGGAACTCAAGGATAAAAAAGTTTTCAATTTGTTTTCTGTTTTCTATTTGTTGGGAACAATAATAATTATATAAAAAAAGAAAGCAATAAATAAAATACTTCAGACCGAATCTAACAGCCACTTTTAGGTCGTCCTTTTTACTTTTTAGTAAAATGTTCCTAACTTTTCTCTCCTGTATTCGTTCCCTAAACGGAAAACAGCAATTTCTTTTCCCAGAAAATTAAGTATAAATCATTTTTATTCAATTCTAACCGTTCAGATGTTTTTTGAAAGCACCCTTTCTAAAGACTTTTCACTTTCTAACAATAAGAAAAAGAAAAAAGGCCCGAATAGAAATGCAAGAGCCAGCATTCCCAATTCGTTTCATTTATTTTCGTCTCCACTTTATAAGAAATTGCAGCCAAAGTTATAGAAACTTTCATCAGAACTTTTTTTTAAGGATAACACGCTTGAGCATAAACTATGTTCTTCTGTTAAGTGCCACTCTTGGATGAAAAAGAGAACAGTAAAAGTTTGTCGTATTTTGAGGAAGACGAAAAAACACTAAAGTTTTTTATTGTTTGAAAAAGTAGAGTTGTGAGAAAGAGTCAAACTTTAGCGTAAAGAGCGAGGCGTTAAGGAGGGAACAACCCATTTCATATACGGAATAATTTCTGCTCGTTTTAAGTTTTAATGTTGCACCTTACTTTCAGTTAAAAAAACTTATTTTTATTTAATTCCAAAATAGGAATGACATTAACTCTGAATTCGAAACAAAAATATGCTGTTATTCCTCATTTTCCTGATCTAAGTGGTAAAAGCAAAAGAAAGTGGCTCTCCAATAATTTATTCTTAATTCTATCAAACAGTGCGTGGTAACAAACTGTAAGTAAGGAGCGACACGACTCAATAGTAATCGAAATTCTAAGAAACAGAGTCTGGATAACAATGGACACACAAAAAGATTTCAGGGCATGTTGACGTTGAATTGAACAAAAGAAACTGTGTACATCCCAGTTTTCAAAAACTGGAAACTGGTCTTTTCATACTAGCTGTTGGGGTGGCGCTTCGCGCCACCCCAACAGCTATATATTATATATATTTGCAATATCTCGGGAATTACTAAGGGTATTAAAAATATCAGAGTATATTTTAGGGGATCTAAGACCAAACCAAAAGGCACCATGTTCATCCAGGTTGTCAGAAGTGTGTATTTGCAATATTTTAGGAACGATTAAGGCTATTGAGTTGAAAACTTCAGGGAAGGTTGAGGGTGATATTGGACCAAATCAAAACACAAAGTTCATTCAAAATGTCTAAGGGGCATATGGGTAATATTTCAGGAACGGCTAAGGGTATTAAGTTACAACTTTCTGTGAATGTTGGAGGAATGTTGAGTTAGAACAAAAGACACCATGTGCCTCCAGATTGTCGAAAGGGCGTATCAGGAATATTGATTAGTTAAGAGTAACTTAAAAATTTTCGATTTTATTATGTTTGTAAATCCAAAATTGCTCAGACTTTCCGGAATCAATATCAATACATATTAAACTACCAAACTATATTTATTAGCTTTTTTCAGTAGGCTTGGTTGATATAGTGATTTTCTTCCTTTTTTGTTGCTGTTATGACAAATAAAAAGACACAGCTTGAAGTAAAAATTGTTTTAAGTAAATCACAAATGACATTCGAATCTTAAGAAGGCCTAGTAGGTGTTTGCCCCACTATTGTTTTTGGAAATTTCTATGCGTTTCAAGTTTCACTTGATTGTTTATTGCAATTTCTGTGCTCAATCTCAGGGCTCAGACATCATCAAAATCCTATACCCAGCGCATTCTAAGACCAAACACTTTTCTTCCATCAACCTCTTAAAACCCAGTACACTCAGGGAGCCAACTAAAGGTAGACCCTGGAGGACCCTCCCTCCTTTGCCTTCCACTTGACCTTTAGTGCCTTAAAATCTGTCTCGAGTCTAATGCTCGTACCCAATCCTGCTTGTATCAAACCTCCACCAATTCTGTAAATCGGTTCCCAACCTTTTTCGGTCCGCGTACCCCTAGTCAAGGCCCAAAAAGTTTGCGTACCCCTTTCTTGAGAATCGTTGTTTTACTTTTTTCTTAACTAAAATCAGATTTTCAAAAACACGAGATTTATTGTCCAATATGACGGTGCTTAAATGTACGTACAAAATCAATGAGAAACTTGAGGCTGCTTTTTTGCTAAAATATTATCAAATCTTGGCTCGATGTCACTAACGGCAATTATAAGGTCATTTTGTACACTCAGTCTGTTTCTGTGTTTGGTTTTGATCAATGACATTGCCGAAAATGACACTTCACAAAGGTAAGTGGATCCGAATGGTAACAAACCAGACATGGCGATTTCACATAGTTCCTTGTATTCTCCTTTCACCTCCAGCCAAAACTGGGAAACAGTTACATTTTGGAATTTCAGTTCTAAGGCGCGATCACTGGCAAGTTCGATCAGATTCTCTGTAAGCTTCTCACTAAGACCGGAGAAGCTTGAGGTCACGTCTTCAACAAATGGATTTTGGATCCAATCCTGCGTTCTATCTTGGTTCATAATCGATGGGAAATATGACACAAGTTCATCTCGCAACTTTGTCAGATGCTCCCGAATACAATCACAGATTGTGTTGAGGTTATCAATTTCACTATCGTCCGCAAACTTGTCAAGGGTCGGGAAGACACTAACGCTGTTTCTTTGAACCTTTTTAAGCCAGAACTCCAATTTCTTGATGAAAGCACACATCTTCGAATTCAGGGAGAGTTCGTCCGTCCGGAAACCTTGCATTGACAGATTCAAGTCATTCAGTTTGTCGAAAATATCCGCAAGATAGGCCAGCCTGCAGACCCAGTCCTGGTTTTCAAAAAGTGAACTGAATGCAGATTTTTGCTCCAGAAGAAACATATGAACTTCTTGTCGAAGCTCGAAAAGTCTGTTTAAAATCTTCCCACGAGACAACCAGCGAACTTCTGTGTGCAGAAGTAAATGTTGATCTCTTGGCACAGCAACTTGAACATTCTTGAGTTCAGTGGTCGGGCTTTGATGAAGTTGATCACTTTTACAGCCTCGTTGAGGGTCTCGTGCAGATGTGCGTTCATCCTTTTCGATGCAAGAGCTTGCCTGTGAATGATGCAGTGCAACCACTTCACCTTTGGATTTTTCTTCCTTATCCAGGCCATGAGCCCATTATTCTTCCCTGTTAGGGCGGCAGCTCCATCACTGCAAACTGATAGACACCAGTCCCACAAGATGCCCCCTTCTGCGAAGAATTTGTCAATCACCTTGAATAGTTCTTCTCCTGTTGTTCTTGACTGTAGGTTTTGACAAAACAGAATATTTTTTCTTATGTCAGAACAATCTTGATATCGAACAAAGACGATCACCTTGGCTTCACCTGACACATCCGTGCTTTCGTCAAGCTGTAACGCAAACATCTTCGTCAACTTTATTTGCTCAATAACCTGCATGACAATATCGCTTGCAATGTCTTCTATCCTTCTTGAAATGGTATTGTTCGACACAGGTATAGACTGAAGGGCAGTAGCAGTTTTCGTGTCAAACTTTATTTCACTGACTTTCACTAGTGCTGGTAATATCAGACATTCGGCGATGGTGTGCGGTTTTTTCTGTTTCGCAACTAAATATGAAACAGCATACAAAGCCCGGAGAGCCTTTGAAGAAACTGATGCCACTTTTGCAATTTCCAAACAGTTACTAGCGAATGCTTCTTGTTTACGCTTGAAAAACTCTATGGGCTTACCGACATGAGAAGGGTGCACAGTACTGAGATGCCGGTTCATATGCGCGGGTTTCATGGAACTGTTGGCCAAGACTTGACCACAAAGAACGCACTGTGCATTCACTGGATCAGACTTTGTCGCACTAAATCCGAGCCCTAGGTATTCTGACAAATATCGACGCACTTTGACCGATGATTCGTCATATTTCTTCTTCTTAGGTGCAGGTTCAGAGTTTTGGGTACCATCATTCGGCTTCTTGTTATTCCTGATCAGGAATCTATCCATCTTTGTTTGCAACCACAATTCACGAACTTCGTGTTTCAACAGATGACATGATACTGAACCCGCTGAGTTTAAATCGAGACCTTACGGCTATGGAGAAAAATTAGCGGGTTACTGAAAGCGAAAGTTTTGAAAATGAGTCTGAAATTACGTACAATGGGTTATGTTATCTGATTTTGAGGGAAATGTTGGAACTGAGTCAGAAACAAGTTTTAAAGATGTAGACTAAATTAATTTAGGGACCTTCGCGTACCCCCTGCGAGGGTTTCGCGTACCCCCTGGGGTACGCGTACCACCGGTTGGGAACAGTGTAGATAACCACTTATTTAATTTGCCGTTGGAGTTCTTGGAATAAGATAGTAAATATATTTTATTCTTCTTTTTCGATGTGTGACCCCCAACTTTAAGCGCTATTTTATTGTGGTCTTTGCAATTAGTAAAGCCTGGAATGGACAATGGAAAAATTAGAGATGACGAAACGCCAATGAATATTGTAGAGAGTGAGACAGCCTAAGATTTTATGGTACATATTTTACCGCTATGGCTGAAGAAATAACAAGTTTAGCGCTAACAAAAATGATTAAATAGATATTTCCTGATTTGTATGAAACATGCAGTAACATAACCAACTTAGAACTATATCTTTTGCTAGTTTGTTGAAAACTATTTCATCAAAAAAAAAAGAAAGAAGTCTAATATTTAGTGGTAGTCATGGTAATGATATGCTAAAATAAAAAACTATGTCAAAGTACTCAAATGTTAGAAACAGCTATTTTGGGGAAACTTCATTAAGAAAAAAAAATCTTGCTGCAGAGTAGGATATGGTCAAATTTTTAGGAATAATTTTTTTTCAGCAATACGTTTAAGCAATACGTTTATACGTTAATACGTTAAAAAAATCCTCTCATTAGATTAGTATAAAATCCATTATACTAGGTTCAAAATACAAAACTTCAGAGATAAAGATTTGGGATTGGGTCGTCACCAAGATTAAAATCAAATAACTGAAAGCTCAACCAAATTACAAAGTAAAAGCAATAGAATACATATAATCGAATAACATAATGAGACTAGGGGTGTATGTCCTTATCCTGTTATTCGGTGTGCCTTATTTTAACCAACTTACCTAGTTCAACACATAAACATAGAAAATTGCTGTAAATCTTATGGATTCAAAATATTTGGCTATTGAACTAAAGCTACAGCAGAAGGGTACCAAATTTTGTGGGATTTTAAATCGTAGTTTCTGGAACATAATTTCTTATTAACACTGTCTTAATAACCCATAATAGGTCTATTCCCTGCTTATTGCAGTTGTCAGTTTTTTTTGTGTATTTTGAGACCATAGAATTTCTTATAATACCAAGCCCTAATAATGAAGCTAAGAGGAGGAATCATGGTTACAGCAGAACCTGCAACCTATTAAAAACCAATTCACAGCCCATAGCAATCAAAAGTTTAAAACACCTTTTGAAAAAAAAATATGGCAGATGAAGAAAAATTACCAGTTGTGGATGATTCAGGAATTATTTCTATTAATGTTTATAGTAAAATGTTATCCTAAAAAAAAAAATTGTAGAAATTTTAAAAACTGAGCCCGAAATCCCTAGAAGATACATGGGATCGAAAATGAAAAGTATACCATTGGAACTACCTTTGCTGGAAACCTCTAACCAAAAAATTATAGCCTACTGCCTTGAAGAATTTTTATTTTGTAATTAGTCAGGGAGCCACTCAACGAAAATGTGTCGGGTAGGTGATCAGTGAGCAGCAGAAGTTTTGACAACGGAATATGGGGTAATCGATAGCGCTGATCACGAAAATGGGCGTTATATACTCGGCCGGGGGGTGCTTGACCCCGAAAATTGAAAATTTCGCGTTTTTTTTTACTATTAAATCACGTTTCGGAAAAATTTCCACAATGATCGCCAAATCTTTCGTAACTGATGCCAGAAGTGACGAGTACAGTAGGGACCATCGCGAATGACCTTGAAACTTGCAATTTTAATTTTTTTTATTCGCGCTGGAAAAGATTTCACGCCTAGATTCAGCTGGTAGTGGATAGTTTTATTATCTCAGACAGGAAGATTGCCACTATACTCAACAATGACCTTGATTACAACTCTCTTTCATTCCTAATCAGAATTATTAGTAAACTTGACAAGATTATTATTCAATAAGCTTGAATAAACAAAAAAAAAGATTACTATACTAACACCTGCTACGGATTTCGTGAACGGCACTTGTTACTACAAAAGTTAAAAAGTAGCTCAGCATATCAAATTATCCATCAAGCATATCAAACTCGTCCATAAAACACTTCCCACCACAGCCACAAAGTAAATCGCAAGGTCTATTTCCAGCACATGAACATTGTTTTGTACAGCACTTGCACGAGCAGTACTGGGGGACCACACCTTCTGGAAATGCCTGAAGGGTAGACACAACTGGCCTAACCCCACCGTCTTGAAACATCCAGCCAAATTGCAGGGGATCCAGAAACTGTGGCTTTGCTCGATTTGCTTGCAAAAAAATGTCCAACTGCAGGTACACGCGCTTAGCATGACACTCAAAGGCAGCGTCAGATGGTGGCAAATACTTAAGCTCCCGCTTTCGAGGGTACAAATGCACTCTTAATTCATTAAGAGAGGTAAAGTGGTCTGGGTCTTTTCCATATGAGGCAACAACGACCTTTTTGCAAATCACACTGAATTTTTCTAGAACCGCAGGGTCGAGCTTTGACTTCTGTATCTCTTGGACAAGCAAAGCAATCAGTTTCTCCAATCCCCATTTCTCGACAGCCTTGGCCACTACTCGTTTTCCTTTAGAAAACATGAAACCCACGGTATCACACCCTGAAAGCGTATGAAGAAGGCAGATGGAGTGAACAAAATCGTTCGGTAAATTGCTGCAAAGCCGATGTATAGGCACTAAATAGCTGTGGAACCTGACATAAACTTTCCGCTTTTCACAATTTGGGTGGTTCCCAAGGAATAACTTGTAGTGATATAGCAAGACGACAACTATGTCTGTGTCATTCGCATCGACCAAAACGACATCGAAACCCCTCTCCAAACAGTCCAACATGTGTAACACAACTCTTGTATCAGCCTCTTCATGGGTACAGCTCAAACGCTCTTCAAAGTTTGTATCAGCATTTCCACTTCTGTTGAGCATCACCACTCTCATCCGGTCTCGAAAGCCTCCTGAGAGGTACACAGTGAACCCTGCTTGCAGCAGGTGAACTGAGTTTTCAAACTCACCGAATAGAAGCTCAATCAGTCTTGCCTTTATCTTGGAATTTTGAGAGCAACGAGTTCCAGTCATCTAGGTTTGAGTGTCTACCTAGAGCTACCGGATACCTGTTTGAACATCCTCGCTGCTCATGGCAACCACCGCAGTCCTTTAGGCAGATCAACTTGCCTTCTTCGTCGGAATATCCAAAAATCCCATCATATCTTTCTGCAAGGACGTGCAGCTCCTTAACGTTGCTGTTGAAAGACACAAGCGTAGAAAATGTCCGTTTTCCATAGCTCTCAACGGTTTCCGATGGATTTGGTGGATGACTTCTGAGGTAGGGCATCAAGTCTACCACCCTTGAGTGAGTCGACTCACTGCTAATCTCGAGGTTAACGGGCCACTCGCTCAAGCTGATTTTTGTTTTCAAATACTCCAGAAGAGCTGACTTTGTTCCTGTCCGAAGCACAACCATTCCAGATATGGCACTTCTCTGGAATATAGAAGGTGCATATGGAAGAAGCTGATGGGAAAGCAAATTATTTAGATGGTGAAGTCCTCTTTCGCCTGTAAAGTCAACACTCACCAATACCCTTTTGACAGTTTGAAGTTCAACATTGGTAAGGCTATTTACAGCACTAGAAGTATTGGTTGCTTTTTTCTGTTTCGCTTTCTCATTATTCATGACCTTTACTTTGCTAAAGGCACCTTTTTCACCGTCCAAGTAGCGATCAACCGCTCTGCTTCCAACAGATCGCACACTGAGGAGACTGTCAGCTATCTCACTATCAACTGTCTCAAGCGTATAAATATTCAGTATATCTTCGTCAGTGGATCGAAAGGGATTGAGCCTGGCTTCCAGAACAGACTTCACTTTATCAACAGCCATGTGTTGCCGCAGAACGAAGGAAGGGTGATCTTCGTGGTGAGAGGAGTCAAACTCAGCCTGGGGAACAATGCGTAGCATCTCAGTGAATGTAGACGAGACTGAGGCACAGAACGGAAGAGTTAAAGTCCACTTCACCAGTGCCAACTTATACATGGTAATACCCGTCATTCCACCTTCCGTTTTTGAACCTAAATTAATGGTAGATTCTAAAGCATGTTCTGGGGATATGCAGTTGAATTTTGCATTCCTCCTCTTCACATTGAACAGTCCATTGTGGAATGCCTGATCTACTTCTTGAGGTAAGCCCTGCATCTCAGCCAGGTACTCAATCAAGCAAGTGCCATACTTATAGTGACCACATGCAACTAAATAAGGAAGCATTTTGCTAGCTCCTTCAAGATGGCCATCCCAGTCACCAGATCTTTCACTGTACAAAAACTGCCACAAAACCAGTACCATTTCTTTGTACTGCTTCCAGAACTTGTGGGTTTTTGAGCGTGCACGAGAAGTCTCGAACCTTTCTAACCACGGGGACAATGCGGTAAGTTTTTCCTTTAGACAGTTCAAGTTCTCATCACCCTCTCTTGAGATCTTCAAGTTTTGCAGTAAATCTCCCATTTCTTCAAAGATAGTGATGCACGATGAATCGTCTGATTCTGCGCAAGAATCTCCGAAAGCCTCCCAGTACAGAATGGATATTGCCTCGAGGACTAACGTATGAGCAGCGAGAGCTTTATAGTACGGTTTACCACTCATCACTTTCTTTGCGGTTCCTTCCAACAGAATTCCAGCCTCGTAAATCACCTCTTCTAGACCCGAGCACTTCATTATATGACCGATGGCACCCATGAAGTTCATTAAAATATGAAGACCGCCCATTCTGAGGACAACATCAGAATATGCTTCAGGATTTCTGACTCTCAGAGCATGAACGATTTCATATACGGCCTGGTCACATGTGACGACGGTGTAACTCAGTCCCAGTTCTCTGGCAGTTTTCTGGAAAGACTTAATGACTTCTTCCACGACTGCTGGGTTCGAGGGAGAGTGTGGAACCACTGGCAGGTATCCGATCCTGGTAACAGGAATATCAGCCTTACAGCCATACACTGCTGAGAAACACTTGAAACCAAAATATGGTTGAGATTCTGCCGAGTCACTTGATACATTAATGAGCTGCGTCGGCAAAGCTCTACAAAGAAGCCAGATCGTGAAAAAGTCTGAAACGGGAACTTTCTGGTCACCTGACAAACCAATGAGATCGCTGCATTTATCGGTCGCCTCTATTTTTCTCTTGAGGTACATCTTCCCAAACTTTCCAGGCTGAATCAGATTTGAAGACGACAGGGAAGGGTTTCTGTTCCAACTTTTCTTCAAAGAACACGCTTTCTTTAGTGGGCCGTCCATGTTTGGTTGCATAATGATGCTTGTCGTAATATGTGACGTCGAACCGTCAGACGTCTCTTCCTGAAATAACAGTACTCTTAAGCAAAATGTAACAAGAACCCTATTATTCCTTTCAAAAATTGCTCCAAGGACACCTGAAGAAGAAACAAAACTGGAAGATAGGATTCAGGTTGTTGTATACGCGAAGCGGCAACGGTGTTTTTGTCGGCACATTTTTGAGTCCGTCGGCACAAACTGGACGTCCCCCCCCCAAAAGCTAAGCGGCTAGTGACGCCCCTGATGGTATCTGATACCACGGTCTAAAGTCGTTTTCGTAGTTACCGAAGTATCTGATACCCTGACGCATTCACACTGGATAGATGCCGCTGCTTATCCGAGCTAAAAATTGGGTCAATCCGCTTTTCTGTCAATAGTTCAAAAACGAGAAGAGTTAGAGAATTTCTGGATCAGTCATTTTGTAGGACAATAAATTTCCTATAGAAGCCATTAAAGAAAAATACACCTCAGTCAGGCAAATTTTCAGGATGGATCAAGATTAATCCAAAAGAGAGATAAATTGTGTTAACTTTTTCGTCGAAATTTTGTGATTACAACTGAACGGCGAAAGATAAAAATGTTTTGAAAAGAGAATATGATTCTTTATTTAATTACCTTCGATCTGATGTATAGCTGAACAATTTTGGAGTAACCTGTAATTTTTTATCGATTTTAATATAATTTTTGCCAGTTAAGATGGATTTTTAGGGAATTTGAAGAAATGTGGATGTCGCACCCATTTGTCGACTATATAACGCCGATTTTCATTTTCAGCATGGTCGATTGCATTAGATTGCACACTCGAACCTTCTGCTGCTTGCTGATCACCTCAATCCTTAAATATCAACATTTCTCTCGTGTGGCTCCCTGACTAAATCGAAAACACTGATATGTCCTAATGTTCTCTCTTTTTTTCGCCGCTATTAGGGCATTGCGAGATAATTTTAATAAATTTTAATTGATAAATCCATCAAAAAGCGCAAGAAGGTGCCCGAACATGGCAATTTGGATGCCATGTCTGGTGTGGAAAACCTGGGAAGCATGAAAAGGGCACCATCATAAAATCCATAGTCAATAATCACCCTCTCAGCCCCCTTAATAAGTTCCATAAACTGTCTGCTGACCAACACAACTGTGCTAGTTCTATTGGCTAGGTTGGCATTAGTTCATGAACATTTAGAGTGGGTGTATTTTAAATATCCAGGAAGTGCAAGTTTGGTTAATTATTAACAAAAATTCCAAAAAGGGGCATATTTAAAGGAAAATACTCCAAAAAATGTATTCTTTAAAACCTATGGGGGCGGGGGCAACGAATCTAGGGAGTAAGGCCCTCTGTCTCCCTATTTGATACTACTGGAACTATCTGGCAAATGCAACATCGTAAAGAGGTGTTTAAAGACTCAATTCAAAGCTCATGATGATATAATTCGTGCTTTCTTTAGATTAAATAAAAAACACAAGTTTCAACGCCCCGCTCTTTACGCTAAAGTTTGACTCTTTCTCTCAACTCTACTTTTTAAAACAGTAAAAAACTTTAGCGTAAAGAGCAGGGCGTTAATGAGGAAGCAGCCCTTTTCATATACGAAGTAATTTCTGTTCGTTTTAAGTTTTAATGTCACTCCTTACTTTCAGTTAAAAAACTTATTTTTTAACTTGATTTCTGAATATTTTTGAATCAATGCATTTTTTTATTTTGGCTCTCCGCAGATGAATAATTAAAACGAAATTTGCATATTTAGTTTTTTTGGCTAAATAGCTTTCTCATAGTTTTGATCGAATGATTCTGAGAAAAAAGAGCGGAGGAGGAAGCTTAGTTGCCCTCCGAATTTTTGGTTAATTAAAAAGACAACTAGAACTATTAATTTTTTACGAATATTTTTATTAGTAAAATTATACGTAACTTATAAATTAGCTTACGTAACGAACTTTTGTATTCTCATGTTTTTATTATATATATATATATATATATATATATATATATATATATATATATATATATATATATATATATATATATATATATATATATATATATATATATGAGGGGTTCACCCCCTCGTCAGTACCTCGCTCTTTGCACCAAAGCTTAAATTTGTCCCAATTCATTAAGAGTTAAGAGTGACCCCTGAATCACAAAAGCCGTAGAATAAATAGTGGAAATTACTATAAAATACTTTAGCGTAAAGAGCGAGGTATTAGGGGAAGGTGAGCCCCTCATATGCGTAATAATTTATATTCGTTTCAAGTTTTAATGCTGCTCCTTACTTCCAGTTGAAAAAACTTTTTCGTATTTATTTTTTCCTTGTTTTTTTTAAATAATGCTAGAAAATCCTACTCTCCCTTAATGGAAATTTTCTTCCCCCATGACAAGTTCCTCGATGGAAAGTTCCCCCCAACATATCTCCCTCTTCTCAACCCCTCCCCCAACCAAAAAATCCCCCTGAAAACATCTGTCACTTCCCAATAGCCATTACTATATGTAAGCACTTAAAGTTTGTAACTTGTAGCCCCTCCTACGGGGACTCTGGAGGAGTATGTCGTCCCCAAAGACCCAGTTATAAGATTTTTTGACTACGCTGAATAAAATGGCTGTCTCGAAGTTTTGATCTGTTGACTGTGGGAAAATACCTAGCGTGGGAGGGGGCCTAGTTGCCCTCTAATTTTTTTGTCACTTAAAAAGAGCACCAGAACTTTTCATTTCCGTTATAATGAGCCCTCTCACAACATTCTAGGACCACTGGGTCGATACGATCACCCCTGGAAAAAAAAATAATAAACACGCATCCGTGATCTGCCTTCTGGCAAAAAATACAAAATTCCACATTTTTGTAGATAGGAGCTAGAAACTTCTACAGTAGGGTTCTCTGATACGCTGAATCTGATGATGTGATTTTTGTTAAGATTCTATGACTTGTAGGGGGTGTTTCCTAGGCATATTTTTTTAGGCTCGTAACTTTTGATGGGTAAGACTAAACTTGATGAAAGTTATATATTTAAAAACAATATTGAAACGCGATTCTTTTGATGTAGATTCTTTTGATTGATTCTTTTGATTGGTATCAAAATTCCATTTTTTAGAGTTTTGGTTACTATTGAGCCGGATCGCTCCTTACTACAGTTCGCTACCACAAACTGTTTGATTTAAGTTAAAAAAAAAAAAAAACATGAAAAAATGCGCATCAAGTGTTGATAGCACTTCGAGTTATAGGCTGACCCATTGTCATAAGTTCCTAGCACGCAATAAACGGATGATTGGTAGCAACAAAATACATTAACAAACACTTTTAAACAGGAAATAGATGTCTAGTCTTTAGGACCCTTCGTTGCGGCTATGGTAGCCTAGGCTAGAATCCTGGTTAAGACATTTTTTTAAACAGCCCTATTGCCCCAATAGTCTTGAAGGAAAAAAGAAGAAGGAGGAGAAGAAAGGGGACATTCCGGAAGGGGCAGAATAAAAAAAAAAAGTGAGCATAAGAAATAGGGAATGTGGGCGCAAAAAAAAATATTGGGGGGTCATTGTTCCCCTGCCATCCCCTCCTGGATCAACCATTGCATTTCGGTGCTAAAATGCAAACAAATGATTCTCTTTGTCTTCAAGGAGGAGAATAATGTAATTATCCTGTATATGCTTATCCTTTCGAATATGGTAATTCTGATCCTGCAGTTTTCTTATGGGACACTCAAAATTATTTGCAGCATTACAGTAGAAAAATTATATTTTATTAAATTATATTTTATTAAATATATTTTCAACGTAACACCCTAAATTAGTTATTCTCTTTTTAGACCATTCTGCCGTTCTATGACGAACAAATAGACTTCGAAATGGGGATAAATCCATTTATTTTGACAGTGAAAAAAGTAAATGGAAAAAATGTTTTGGACAAAAGTCCAATATTTTGATCACATATACAGCGATCGTCATCAGCAAAACTAAGAAAATAATACAACTGAAACTAGCATATTTATGCAAAAAAAAAAATTTTCGGATCATTCACAAAATAATGAAGTTCCCGATTAATCACTAGGTTATTTTCCGAAAGAGTTCAATGAAAAAGTTCATTGAAAGTCTTTAATCTTGCCCAAAAGTAAAACAAATTTCCAATGAATGTGGCAAAGCCCTCTGTGTCTTTCGACTGCAAACGAAACGTTGAGTTTATAATTCTTCACTTGGTTAGTCTCATTTCCTCATATATACGACGTAAGACCTTAAATTAGTTATTCTCTTCTTAGACCACACTGCCGCTTTATGAAGAACAAATAAATTTTAAAATGGGGTAAATCCGTTTATCCAGACAGTGAAAAAACAACATAAAAACATGCACCTCCTAGATATTTAAAATACCCCCCTCCCCTAAATGTTCACTAGCCTAAATATAACCTAGCCATTAGAACTAGCATAGTTGTGTTTGTCAGCAGACAGTTTATGAAACTTATTAAATAAAAAAAAACGAGTTTTTTTAACTGAAAGTAAGGAGCGACATTAAAACTTAAAACGCACAGAAATTACTTCGTATATGAAAGAGGCTGCTTCCTCATCAACGCCCGCTCTTTACGCTAAAGTTTGACTCTTTCTCTCAATTCTTCTTTTTAAAACAGTAAAAAACTTTAGCGTAAAGAGCGGGGCGTTGATGAGGAAGCAGTCTCTTTCATATACGAAGTAACTTCTGTGCGTTTTAAGTTTTAATGTCGCTCCTTACTTTCAGTTAAAAAAACTCGTTTTTTTTTTATTTAATTTCTGAACGTTTTTGAATCAATGCATGTTTTGATTTTGGCTCCCCGCAGAGGAATAATCAAAACGAAATTTGCATATTTTTTGGGGGGCTAAATGGCTTTCTCATAATTTTGATCGAATGATTTTGAGAAAAAAAGAGCGGGGGCGAAGCCTAGTTGCCCTCCGATTTTTTGGTTAATTAAAAAGGCAACTAGAACTTTTAATTTTTTACGAATCTTTTTATTGGTAAAAGATTTACGTAACTTATAAATTAGCTTACGTAAAGAACTTTTGTATTCTCATGTTTTTATTACATATATGAGGGGATTCGCCCCATCGTCAGTACCTCGCTCTTTACACTAAATCTTAAATTTTATCCCAATTCATTAAGAATGACCCCTGAATCACAAAAGCCGTAGAATAAATAGTTGAAATTACTAAAAATACTTTAGCGTAAAGAGCTAGGTATCATAAGGAGGTGAGCCCCTTATATGGGTAATAATTTCTGTTTGTTTTAAGTTTTATTGCTGTTCCTTACTTCCAGCTGAAAAAGCTTTTTCACATTTATTTTATAATTTTTTTTTAAATAATGCTAGTAAATCCTGCTCTCCCTTCATGGAAGTTTTCTTCTCCCATGACAAATTCTCGATGGAAAGTTCCCCCAGCATATCCCACTCTTCTCAACCCCTCCCCCAACCAAAAAAATCCTCCTGAAAACGCTTGTATGCTTCCCAATACTATACAATACGCCTGTATAGTCCCAATACTATATATAATTACTATATGTAAGCACAGGTCAAAGTTTGTAACTTGTTGCCCCTCCCACGGGGACTGTGGGGGAGTAACTCGTCCCCAAAGACATAGTTATAAGGTTTTTCGACTACGCTGAATAAAATGGCTATCTCAGAATTTTGATCCGTTGACTTTGGGAAAATAATTAGCGTAGGAGGGGGCCTAGGTGCCCTCCAATTTTTTTGGTCACTTAAAAAGGGCACTAGAACTTTTCATTTCCGTTAGAATGAGCCCTCTTGCAACATTCTAGGACAACTGGGTCGATACGATCACCCCTGGGAAAAAAAAAACAACAAATAAACACGCATCCGTGATCTGCCTTCTGGCAAAAAATGCAAAATTCCACATTTTTGTAGATAGGAGCTCGAAACTTCTACAATAGGGTTTTCTGATACGCTGAATCTGATGGTGTGATTTTCGTTAAGATTCTATGACTTTTAGGGGGTGTTTCCCCCTATTTTCTAAAATAACGCAAATTTTCTCAGGCTCGTAACTTTTGATGGGTAAGACTAAACTTGATGAAACTTATATATTTAAAACCACCATTAAAATGTGATTCTTTTGATATTGCTATTGGTATCAAAATTCCATTTTTTAGAGTTTTGGTTACTATTGAGCCGGGTCGCTCCTTACTACAGTTCGTTACCACGAACTGTTTGATTAAGGGGGCTGGGAGGGTCATTATTCAGAGTATGCTAAATGGGGGTTTTTACCGTCAAGGCTATGGCTTTCGACAATGGATATTATGATTCTATCCTATTCATGCTTCCCAGGTTTTCCACTCCAGACATGGCACCTAAGTTGCCATGTTTCGACTCCTTATGGCACTTTTTGATCGAGTTATCAATAAAAATTTATGAAAGGCTTTTAGATATAAAATTATCTTTTAAATTGACCCCTCAATTAGCTCTCAGTTATCTCGCAATGCCCCTATAGTGGTGGAAAAAAGAGAGAAAATGTGGACACATCAGTGATTTCCATGTAAAAAAAAAAAGATTTTTCTTTTTGCTCAAGGCAGGAGGCTATATTTTTTCGGTGAGAGGTTTCTGGTAATGGTAGTTCTAATGTATACTTTTTGTTTCTATCCGATGCATTTTTATTCCAATCCGATGCATAGAAAGCAGTGCGGTCTAAGAAAAGAATACCCAATTTAAGATATTATGTCAAAAATACGTCGTATATATGGGGAAATGAGACCAACCAAGTGAACAATCATAAACTCAAAGTTTTGCTTGAATTAAAAGACACAGATGGCTTTGCCACCTTCATTGGAGATTTGTTTTACTATTGGGCAAGATTAAACAAGGAAATTTTCATCAAAACTTTGAATAAACTTTTTCAGTGAACTTTCTCTGAAAATAATCTAGTGATTAATCGGGAAGTTCATTATTTTGTGAATGACCCGAAAAGTTTTTTTTTGTATAAATATGCTAGTTTCAGTTGTATTATTTTAGTAATTCTACTAATGACGATCTCTGTATATGTGATCGAAATATCTTGCGTACCTGTTTTTTCACTGTCTAAATAAATGAATATATCCCCAGTTTAAACTTTATTTGTTTGCAATAGAAACAATGCAAAATTGCTGCAAATTAAGCGTCTTAAACTATTTTTATATCTTCAATGTTTTTAAAATCAGTACATATTTCATATAGGACAAATTTCATAAATAATTGAATTTTATTATCTACAGTTCCTCAATGATGCCAATGATAATGAACCAAATGGACACTGTATGTGATTAAATAAAAAAAACTAGTTTTTTTTAACTGTAAGTAAGGAACGACATTAAAACTTAAAACGAACAGAAATTACTCCGCATATGAAATGGGTTGTCCCCTCCTCAACGCCTCGCTCTTTACGCTAAAGTTTGACTCTTTGCCACAATTCTACTTTTTAAAACAATTAAAAGCTTTAGCGTAAAGAGCGAGGTCCATTTCATATACGGAGTAATTTCTGTTCGTTTTAAGTTTTAATGTCGCTCCTTAATTACAGATAAAAAAACTAGTTTTTTTCATTTAATTTCTGAACGTTTTTGAATTAATGCATGTTTGATTTTGGCTCTCCACACATAAATTACTAAAATGAAATTTGCGTATTAATTCCTTTTTTTGGCTAAATGGCTTTCTCTTAGTTTTGATCAGACGATTTTGAGAAATAAGGGGTGGGGAAGGAGGCCTAGTTGCCCTCCAATTCTTCGGTTACATAAAAAGGCAACTGTAACTTTTAATTTTTAACGAACGTTTCTATTAGTAAGAAATATACGTAACTTAAGAATAAACTTACGTAACAAACTTTTATATTCTTATATTTTTATTATGTATATAAGGGGGTTTGTACCCTAGTTAATACCTCGCTCTTTACACCAAATCGTAAGTTTTGCCTCAATTCTTTAAGAATGACCCCTAAATCAGAAAGGCCATAGAGTAAATAGTTGAAATTGCTAAAAATACTTTAGCATAAAAAGCGAGGTATTTACCTCCTCCTATATACCTCGCTTTTTACGCTAAAGTATTATTAGAACCGCTCATATGCGTAATAATCTCTGTTCGTTTTAAGTTTCAATTTTACTCCCTACTTTCAATCGAAAAAAAATTTTTCATGTTTATTTTTTCATTGTTTTTTTATAGTAGTTTTAGAAAATCCAGCGCCTTTTTCATTGAATTTCTCTTCCCCCATGACATATTTCCCCAAGGAAAGATCCTGCCACATAGCCCCCTCCCTTCAGCCCCACCCCCAAAACCAAAAAAATTCCCCCGAAAACGTCTGTACACTTCCCTTTAACCATTATTATATGTAAACACTGGTCAAAGTTTGTAACTTGCAGCCCCTCCCCCAGGGACTGTGGGGGAGTAAGTCATTCCCTAAGACATAGTTATTATGGTTTTTGACTATGCGGAACAAAATGGCTATCTCAAAATTTTGATCCGTTGACTTTGGAAAAAATTAGCGCAGGAGGGGGCCTAGGTGCCCTCCAATTTTTTTGGTCACTTAAAAAGGGCACTAGAACTTTTCATTTTCGTTAGAATGAGCCCTCTTGCGACATTCTAGGGCAAATTGGTCGATACGATGACCCCTGGGAAAAAAAACAAAAACAAACAAACAAACAAATAAACACGCACACGTGATTTGTCTTATGGCAAAAAATAAGAAATTCCACATTTTTGTAGATAGGAGCTTGAAATTTTTGCTGCAGGCTTTTATGATACTTTTACGGGGTGTTTCCCCCTATTTTCCAAAATAAGGCAAATTTTCTCAGGCTCGTAACTTTTGATGAAGAAAGACTAAATTTGATGAAACTTATATTTTTAAATCAGCATGAAAATCCGATTCTTTTGATGTATATTTTAGCATCAAAATTCCGTTTTTTAGAGTTTTGTTTACTATTGAGCCGGGTCGCTCCTTACTACAGTTCGTTGCCACGAACTGTTTGAAAAATCTCAGATTTTTCAAAGGGAAGGTTTGAGAGAAATGCTAAGTGAAGCTCTTATGTTATACCATGGTTAAACAAAACTCACGATGACTCCCATATCTTATTTGCCTATTTTGCATAAAGATCATTTTACAAGGTTTAATTTACATATTTTCAACACCTTAAAAACGAAAAAAATTTATTGTTGAAAAAAAAAATTTCTGATGAAAGTAAAGATCGAAGTTGAGACCTAAAAATGACAAAATTAATGATTCGCAATTTTTGCAACATATTTTTGTAAAACTGCTTAGAATAAACATACTTGTTTATTAAACAGACTGTCCCTATACTTGTTGAATTCGGAAAAACTAGTAATTTACCAGAAACACATAAGCGACGGAACAAAACAGGATTAGGAGAAAAAAAAAATCCTTATGTAGCCTGCAAAAAGAAAAGACTTCTTTAAAAGCTTTCAGTAGTCTCTTATCGGCCATAAAATAAATAAATTCAAATTCTAGGAAGAAAAACCAGTTTTTCAATAAAAAACTAGTTTCTCCAGAATCGTTAGAACATAGGGAAATATCAAGAGCCAGCGTATTTGTAAAAACTACTAAACAGTAATTTTTGCTCGGTTTCTGTCAAGTTAGCTTTTTACTTCAATCAGAAAAAAATAATTTAAAAAAAAAAATTAATAAACATAAACTTTGTATAATCCAATTATAAAGAAGTATTTTTAATACTCTCTGATGGAACCGAAAACTTTAATTGTAGTATTAACTCAGCTTCTTTTCTCCAGGTGCGCGGAGGAACATTTAAACCGAGTCCCCGATAGGGAAGATCTTGATGGCTACCCACCCTCCTTGGGTAGGAAGTGCAAATTTCTGATGACTAAAGGCATAAAAAAAGTGCTTATGTTCTAAGATTTTTCAAAGCATCTGCCTTTAAACTAAAATCAAGTTGGTGGACTGTGATAAAAAAGTTGAGAGCCATGGCTAATTGCTAAAAAAAAGAAAAATAGTTTGAGTGAGAGTCAAAGCTAGCATAAGCCTTTTTCCGGAATTCTATAAAAATGATGTCATTTCACTTGCTGACAGATAGCCTATCATCGATCCTTGGGCAGAACTATGGTAGATAGGCGTGGAATAAGAGTAATTCAAATAGTGTATGAGCTGTATGAGCCATTTAAAGATAATTGGAGACCCCAAATAAAAGGTTTTCAAAGATTTATGAATACCCATGTCCACAGGACATTGAAGGCAATTGGGCAGCTGAGGTTGTTCATATTATATGAACTTTACTTACTGGTAAAAACCACTTGGATTGCAATGGGGATGACCAAGATTTTTAGGTTGACTCATGACAGAAAATGTCCAGTGAAATTATATGCAAACCAGAGTTTTTAATTTGACTGGACTCATAGACAAACAAGCGACCTAGATCTAATAGGCCCACCTGCTTTGAGTGTCAGGCGGGCTACTGAGTTATAGAATTGACACTTGACCAACAAGGCTCCTGGACTCATAGGCAAACAGTGAGACCTATCGTTTTCCAACTGTTTGGGGTAAACGGCACGGTTAAACAGCGGAAGTAACTATGACTCTTTTTGGACAAATACTTTTGACTTAGCTTTTGGAGAGGCACACCTACCTAGAGTTTTAGAGAGGTTGACCAAGCTTTAGGATTGACACATGACCGTTAAGTCGCCTAGACTCACAGGCTTGCTATCATCCTGAGTACACCCCGTCAAATAGCCATATTATTATAATTTTAAATAAAAAAGGGTTGCTTTTCAAAAAAAAATAAAGAGGGACATTAAAAATCAAAATGAAAAAAATTTATCATATTTATGAAAAATGGCTTCTACCCCCATGACTTCCAACTTTTTACGCTTAGGGTTGACCAGTGTTCAACTGAAAGCATTTTAGAGTGCAGCAAATACAGCCACATCATATCAGCAAGGGTTATTATTTATCGATTGTCTTTTAAAATTTTGGATTTGAAAATTTGTTCATTATAGTAAACACAAATAAACAAACTATTCTATTCCAAAAGTAGTCTGATAGCACTGACAGGATCCACTTTAGTTTGAAGGATGGATGACTTAGGGGCAAAGGCTTATACAAAATAGTATTTGCTTGTTTTAAGTTTAATGTTCCTCATTTCTTTCGTTGAATTCTTTTTGCTTTTTTTTTTTGTCTTTATCATATTCAGGGTAAATTTGAATTAAGGTTCTAACGTGTGTGTGGGGGTGGGGGCTGTATTTCAAGTATTTATGCTTTGGTCATTGTCAGGCCAAAATTTTGCTTAGTTTAAGAAATAGGCAGAAAGCAGGCTTTTTTCTTCGCCTTGTTCTCTTTTTTTTGGACTAGAAAGATCACTAGACCATTGAATTTATATTAGAAAGATCCTTGTCGCTAGGCTTTACGGTCACTGGTTTGATTCGACCACCCATGAAGAAAAAAAAAACAAATAAACACTTATATTTGACCAACCTTCTCGTAAAAAACTGTACCATCTTGTTTGTCACATTAAGAAGCTAGAAACCACCGTTTTTGGTAATTGGATATGCAAAATTTGGTTTTTCAATCCTGCGTCAACTAAAAAGATTAGCTATTTTATAACTATATATAAAGATTTAGAGTAGATAAGATTAGCTAATAACTATATTAGCTATTTTATAACTGTTTTAAAGTATTCACTGAAAGAATTGCTTTTGATAGAAGCAAAGAGCGAAGCTGAAACTTCAAGCAAAAAAAAAAAAATTGCTTGTCAGTTTATGTCACGTATATCTGCAGAACTTCTTAAAATAAACTTAATTGTTATGTTACCCTATATTTGTTGAAATTCTGTATAACTAGCATTACTGAAAACATACCGGCGCAAAAAGACAGGAATAGGAGTGGCAAAATCCTTTAGTTGACTGCAGAAAACTGTTAGCATAAAACTGTCAAGCGCCCCCCCCCTCTCTCTCTCTCTGTGCATTTATGTCTGAGCTGCTCTTTGCTAGATAGTTTTTTTTTCAGGCCAAAAAATCCCAGAATACCAACTTTCCCAAGTATTTTTGACACGTTCTTATTCTCGTTGTCGCTTGTAATTCTCGTTGCTCCTCAGCTTTTAGCTGCATATTTCTTTGTGCTCGCTGTAGTATATCTTTTAACCGCATATTCCTTTTGATTTTACTTTCACTTTTAATTCGCTCTTCTCCTCGTTACTGCCTGTCCTGTAACCATATATTTCGTTGTTATTTACTTTTGTGACTTGTTTTAATTCTTACTGTCGCGTATCTGCTAACTGGACATTTCATTGCTCTTCACTTTCAATTTTGACTCGTTGTAGATGTCGTTGTGTCAGGTATTCTAACCGTATGTTTCTTGTTTCTTCATTTTTCTGTTACCATTACTTCAAACATTTTTTCAATACGATTTATCTTAGCTGCTCAAATTGGTTTTTCACAGTTGATGGTCTAGGTCCTTCATTTGTCCTTTAAGCATTATGAAAGTGCTTAAAACTCTTTTGTAAATAGACTCGTTGCACTTGGTATTTTATATATAGCTATGTTCCTTCTGCAATCTTGTATCCGTCTTAGATACTAAAACGATACGATCACTCCTGGGGGGGGGATGTTGTTTAATTTATTCTTTTGAAATGTTTTCATAAATATGACGTTATTTCCGGGATTTTTTTTCCGAAATTAAGGCTCTTAACGAATTTTCTCAAACTCGGGTCCTATACATATCGTTTTTAGGCCAGAAAATCCCAGGATGCCAATTTTTACAAAAAAAAAAAAAAAAAAAAAAAAAATGTGGAGCCATTTTCGATAAAAAAATGTGGAGCTATTTTCGACAAAAATACAACCATAAATAAATATATAATTATTTTTCGTTTAAAGAGATAAAATATGAAACCGATTCTGGTGGGAGTAGCTCTGTCGGAAAAGGATTAAATGATTCAAATTCAGTGTAAAGGGCTATTTATAACAGCTAATTAATTTACAGGCAAAGATTCTGTAAGAAATCAAATCGCATTGCTAGTTGGAAAAATAGCGTAAAATATAATGAAAAAAAATATAATAGTAAATATAAGAATAGCTTTTGAAACAACAGTAAAATGTCAAAATATCAGAGACGCCTTAAGTCCTTCTATTCTATTTGCGCACCTGTCTTTCGACTAGAAAGTGTGTTTTATGCCTGGTTGATACCTTATTCCTCCCTTTACAACTCACCCCCTTGCAAAGATATAGCAAAAAAAAAAATGTCAAAGAAAAGCTGTTACAGCAAAAAATTAATAGGTAGGCAACATGATACTCCTAAGGGGCTCTTGAAGATAAAATGAAAACATCAGTTCTTACAGGAAAGTCGTTCCAGTAAGCCAATTTCTCCCTTATTAACAGAGATACGATTTTAGTTTTCCTTAGAAGGCGCATAAACATAAACGGTATTTTTATTTGGGGTCAGTATCCTTTTTTACAAATCTTTAACAAAAATTTCCGAAATTGACATACCCTAAATTTCATGATTTTTACGACCATACAATCAAAGGCTCTCCCCCAGACGCGATCCCTATTAGTTCGTTACTAGACAAAAAAAGAAGACGAAAGAGAAAATTCTGTTTCTAGCAGCTGCTGCTAATCCCTAGGTCTATCCTAATAGTCCATTTTTGGTGAGTACGCATATGAAGCGGCAAAAAGCTGCTTCAGGTGATAAAATCGAGCACACACAACAATGAAGCGGGAAGCCGTTTGTGACGCAAGTACTTTGGTAGTAAACAGATTCAAAATTCAGTTTACGATCTGGTTGAAAGTGTCAAGACCAGTTTCATGCATTAGGTGTTTTCGTGTTTTATTATAGTATTTTGATTATTTTTTCCCGCGGTTTAGGAGTAATAGTAAGATATTTCCTAATATATTAGATTAGACAATACGTCGTTACTTATGTATTATAGCGAACGCACTCAAGAAGTGAAGTCAGGTTAATCCTAATGAAATATGCCAAAATGTGATGAAAATATTATACTTTATTAACAAAATTATGGAAACTGCAACCAGGAATTATGGAAAGCAGGCCGCCGAGAACGCATTATATTAAATACTTAACCACCCCTATATATTAAATATTTAATTAAAATATACCTAAATGATAGTTTTTCTCACCAAGACTAAGCTAATTATAACCGATTGCAGACAGACAAACCGGTTCTAGTCAGGTCAAGAACTTGAGTGGGGTCGCTATAACACATAAGTACCAATATGTCTTTCACGTATTTATGGCGAGGTTTTGCATTGTCTACCCTAAATGCTGGCCAGCTCCAGTCTTTAAAGCCTTCCTTGGGTGATTAGTGTACCTTAATGCCTAAGTGTACGCGAAGATAGGTATACCGATTGAATGAAGAATTCCTTCGTAAGACCGAAGATTTTGTTGTACATTTTTATTTAAAGACGCCATGGATGAAGCGAAGATATTTCTATTATTAGATTGGCGAGGAGTACGTATGCATAAAAAAGCTACAACAATAATAAAATAGCTAGATCATTCGATTGGCCATTCAACATTATTTTCAAATATAATATTTACCACTATGGCAATTGCACCCTGATCCCTTTCCCTAATGTCTGGATATAACCCCAAGCTATATACAAAATGATTTTTTTTCCTAAAATGAACCACCTATTGATGAGAAATCAGCAAAGAAAAAAGATCAATGCAACCCAAAAAAATCAGAAAACTTTTGTATATAGCGCAGGACCATATCCAGGAATTAGCCCAGCAGTTTAAAGCGGAGCGTCAATCCAATGCTACAACAGGGTTAAATAAAAGTAGACTGATTGTTTAATGTTCAGTTTTGTTAATTCCTGGAAGAGTATCAATGCACAATTAGGACTCTTGAGAAGGAAGCATGTCAAGAAAACAATTCTGAATTCATAATTTGCAAACAAATGTAGTTAATACATTTTGATGCCACTTCTATAATATTTTACCCCCTGCCCCCTAATATAAAAATTACTTAACTTAAGTTATATTTTTCCGATAGGTTTTTAAGCTTTTGATTTAGCCGCACCGATTCAGTTTACGGGTATGCTACATGGGTTGAAACAAGAGTGACGATGGCAAAATGCATTGTAAATATATAGATCGGACTATATATTTGATAATTAGGGGGGAGGGTAAAGTATTACGCGGCTTTAAAATGTGCTAACTAAATTTTTCTGCATATTAAGAAGTAAAAACTGTAACATTAACATGTATCCTTTTCAAGAGCCCTAATGGTGTGCTAATACCCCTGGAAGTCTAAGCAATTTTGGTTTGTTTATATTGAAATTAAGGAAGAATTTTTTTGTATAGATTTTAAACATAGTTCCTATTCAATTTACCTCTGCATCTCCTCTCCAAGTCAAAATTCGAGGTTCAAATAGCCGCTAAGAAACCCTGAAAATACCAAATCGATTACCAAGCTATTCCTTAGATAATGGGAATGCGCTATTTTGACAACTTCTGTAGGCTGCACATGGTATTTTTCAGTCCACTTCACTAATTCACCGGGAATAAGATTCTATTCCAAAAGGAGTCCTATTACAAAAAAATTGAAACAGGTTGGAGATCTTATCTTTAGAGCCTTCCTCTCCAGCCCCTAACCAAGTCGAAATGTGCTCCCCCCCCGTCACCCCTGAAAGTTTCAATTCGATCTTCAAAGCTTATTCCAGATATTGCAGATACTCTGTTTTGATCTTACTGGCAACCCCCTTGTGTCTTTAGATTTACCTTGCTATTAAGACATGAGTACATTCTAATTCTCAAAGTGACTTCTAGTGAAGAAGCAGTCAGGTGGACCAGATACATAACATTTTTAGCAGCCCCTCCCCCCGAAACACAGAATTCAAAGTTGCTATGTCTCTTCCCTTCTTCTTCTTCCACACTACCTGATTCCACATGACCGGCCCTCATCCCCCCATTGTACTTCCTGGCTGAAGGGTCTTGAGACGGAGATCAGTACCGCCGGCTCAGGGTCTAGTGCCACATTCTTTACCTTTTTTTTACAGCCTTGGTAGTAGTATTAGTATAATAGCAGTAGTAATAGAAGTGGTTGCGGTGGTAATAGTGGTAGGTGTAGAAGTAGTAGTAGTAGCGTTGCAGATATTGCTTTTTAATCTATTGATCATCTCCCTTACAATTTTCTGAAAGTTCTAAGTTAATATACTGAGTCATTCATGAGTTACGCCCTTTTGACAACCCGTAGGCACATAACGCGTTTTGATTAATTCAACATTCTCCTGAACGTTCTTTGAAAGGCTCACCGTAATACCCTTTGTCTTTTTGGAAAGTAAGGGTTAAACATGCCCATCTTTCTCAATAAGATATACTATATGTGAACAACGGACGAATTGCCTAACTTACAGCCTTTTCCCTGAGGGCTGTGGGGGTGAGGGTTTGACATTCCTAAAAACATAATTGCTAAACCTTTCATCTATGCTGAACAAAACAGCTGTCTCAATATTTTGATTTGATGTGTTTTGGGAAATGATTGGCTTGAGGGGGGGATGTCCTCCAATCTCTTTTGGCTCTTAAAGATTGCACTAGATTTATCAATTTCCCATCGAATGAACCCCTTTCGAACTTCATACGACAAATCTTTTTATCCGAAGTTCAAAAGCTATGAGCCTTAAAGAATTGACCTAATTTTTGAAAAGGGGGTGAACATCCCCAAAAAGTTAAGCGATCTCACTGAAAATCACACCATTAGGTTCAAGATATCAGAAAACCCTAGTGTAGATGTTTCAAGCTCATATTTACAAACATATGGAATCTTGTATTTTTTGCCAGGTTGATCATCTCAAACTAATGGTGCGAGAAGATCAGGAGAAAGCTCATTTGAAAGGAAATCAAAAGTTCTAGTGCCAATTTTAAGTAACTGATAAGACCAGACGGCAACTTGACCCTCTCTCACGCCCCTTTTGTTCTCTAAGACACCTGGCCATAATTTTGAGACAGCCATTTGATTTAGCATAGCTGAAACTCCCCATAGCTATGCCTTTGGGAATGTCATTACCTCTCCCCCATAGTCCCTTGAGAAAGGGCTTTAAGCTATGGAATTTGCCAATTATTCACATATAATTTTTGTTATTGGGAAAAATACGATTTTTTTTTGGGGGGGGGGATTTTCCTTTGGAAGAATTTTCTGTGGGGGAAGGATTGAGAGAGGATTTTTACAGGGGAAATTTTACGCTTGAAGAGATTTCGAGGCATGATTTGAAAACAGGCGGAAATTAAATAAAAAAAAAAGCTTTACAACTGAAAGTAAGAAACAACATTAAAACTTAAGACGAACAAAAACTTTTCCGCATGTGAGGGGGCTGCTCCTTTTTCAACCCTCACTCTTTATGCTGCAGTTTGACTTTTTGTCCCTAAGAAAGATTGTTCAGACAAAAGGGCCGTTGAACTCCAACGAAAAATATTTTAAAGAACTTTTACGACTTTAGTATAAGGAGCGAGGTCTGAGGAAGGCGCAGTCCCTATTGTATACAGAATAATTTCTACTCATTTTAATTGTTCATGTTGCTCCTTACTTTCAGTCTAAAAAGATCATTTTGTATGCATTTAATCTAAAAAAAGGAGCAGATATACGTACATTTGCTTTAAAAAAAATACAATTTTCAATTTAAATTTTTTAAAAGCAAGTGGTTGTACTGGTTGCATTAATAAACGCTTTCGGCATAGCACATGAAATCTTACTCTAAAGAGTGAGGGGTTGAGGAGGGGGGCAGTCTGCTCTTATATGTGATAATTTTTTCCGTTTTAAGTATAATGTCGCTCTTTACTTTTATTTGAAAAAAATTCATTTGTGTCTTTTTTTAGTTTAAGGTGTATATGAAACTGCTTAGTGCTTCGATCCTTTCGTCTAATTTTATGGACTAAATGTGAAAACCACCAAGCCAAGAGTCTGATACAAATATGGAAACAAATATGTGAATAAGCAAGTTGAAAGAGAATTACTAAATAGTCATGCATCGGCCACAATTTCGTATTCAAGAATTGAATCTCTTAGTGAATTTGAGATTACGTAAATTATTGTTGACTCAGCAAAGGTAAAAGTCTCATTCTGGCAGGTAATTACCTATTCCTGGGTTTATACTCACCATCCTTCTTACTTGTTAGAGTATTAGGGTTACATAGGAAAGGCATTATTATAGGAAGCGCAATAGCGCTGCTAAAGAAAAGAGCGACGCGGGCACACTATATTAACTTCTTTTTTTGGTCCTAGCGCAGGGCACTTAGTATCGAAGAACTTGTTGTAGAAACTTCGAAAAGGGTTCATTCGGTTGGAAATTTAAACGGCTGGTGCCCTTTTTCATAGTCGGAAGTGATTCAAAGGCAACTAACCCCCCTCAGACGCTCACCATTTCCCTAAACACATTCAATCAAAAATTTCGAGATAGCCATTTTGTTCAATGTAGTTGAAAGGTCAGGAAACTATGTATTTGAAGATGACACCCCCCCCCAGCCCTCAGGGCAAGGCTTTTAAGCTACGCCCTAGGGGCATATAAGGTATATATATATATATATATATATATATATATATATATATATACTAGCTGTTGGGGTGGCGCTTCGCGCCACCCCAACACCTAGTTGGTGGGGGAGCTTCGCGCCCCCCCCCCCAAGCCCCCCCGCGCGCGTAAGTCGTTACGCGCCATAATAGTTACGCGCCATTGTAGTTGTGTCCCTATGTCCCACCTGTGAATATAGATATATATATATATATATATATATATATATATATATATATATATATATATATATATATATATATATATATATATATATATATGGTTTTAACTACGTAAAACTTGCGAATATACAACATTCTTTGCTGTCCCATTGTCTTTGCATATAAATAGATTGTCAGGTTTACCGACTCTTGAACATGCAACATATAATGGTCCATGGGAAAACAATCTGTATTCAGATCTATACCTCATGATTCTAATGATTGCCCTTGAGCTTTGTTGATGGTGATTGCTAATCGACCATTCACTGTCCCGGTGTCCCGGTCGTCATTTATATCCCCCTGTTTCCCCCGGTGTCCCCGTTGTAGTTGTGTCCCTGTGTCCCGGTCGTCATTTATATTCCCTGTGTCCCGGTCGTCATTTGTATCCCGGTGTACCGGTTTGTACATACATTCGTTTTTTAGTTTTGTTTTTCTCCTTTATTTTTTTCCTTTTTTTTTCTTTTTTAGTTTATTTAGATTTTTAGATTTTTTAGTTTTTTTATTAGTTTTTAGTTTTTTTTCTTTTTAGTTTTTTTGTAGTTTTTACCTTCTTTTTAGTTTTGTTAGTTTTTTTTTTTTACTTATGTCCTGGTCGTCATTTATACTCCCTGTGTCCCGGTGCTTTGTTGATTGCTAATCGAACATTCCTTTTGTCCTGGTCGCTTTCTCTTTGAGTGTCGTCATTTATTTTTTTCTTTTTTAGTTCTTTTAGTTTTTACCTTTTTTAGTTTTTTTTAGTTTTTTAGATGAAAATTTTTTTTAGTTTTTTCCTTTTTTTCTTTTTAGTTTTTATTGGTTTTTACCTTTATTTTAGCTTATTTTTCAGTTTTTTCCTTTTTTTTTAGTTTTTTTTTTATTTTTTATTTTTTTTAGTTTTTTACCTTTTTTTAGTTTTTTTAGTTTTTTTAGTTTTTTAGCTTTTTTACTTTTTTTATTAGTTTTTAGTTTTTTTGTAGTTTTTGCCTTTTTTTAGTTTTTTCAGTTTTTTTTTTAGTTTTTTATTGGTTTTTACCTTTATTTTAGCTTATTTTTCAGTTTTTTCCTTTTTTTTAGTTTTTTTTAGTTTTTAGTTTTTTTAGTTTTTTACCATTTTTTAGTTTTTTTAGTTTTTTTAGTTTTTTAGCTTTTTTATTTTTTTTATTAGTTTTTAGTTTTTTTTTGTAGTTTTTGCCTTTTTTTTAGTTTTTTTAGTTTTTTAGCTTTTTTATTAGTTTTTAGTTTTTTTGTAGTTTTTGCCTTTTTTTAGTTTTTTTAGTTTTTTAGCTTTTTTATTTTTTTTATTAGTTTTTAGTTTTTTTTGTAGTTTTTGCCTTTTTTAAGTTTTTTCAGTTTTGACGTCACCTGATCCAGTTTTTTCAGGTGACGTCACCTGATCCACGATCCACAGATCCACAGACAACTTATTTTTATATATATAGATAGTTTTTTTTTTTTTACTTATGTCCTGGTCGTCATTTATACTCCCTGTGTCCCGGTGCTTTGTTGATTGCTAATCGAACATTCCTTTTGTCCTGGTCGCTTTCTCTTTGAGTGTTGTCATTTATTTTTTTCTTTTTTAGTTCTTTTAGTTTTTACCTTTTTTAGTTTTTTTTAGTTTTTTAGATGAAATTTTTTTTTAGTTTTTTCCTTTTTTCTTTTTAGTTTTTTATTGGTTTTTACCTTTATTTTAGCTTATTTTTCAGTTTTTTCCTTTTTTTGTAGTTTTTTTTTATTTTTTATTTTTTTAGTTTTTTACCTTTTTTTAGTTTTTTTAGTTTTTTTAGTTTTTTAGCTTTTTTACTTTTTTTATTAGTTCTTAGTTTTTTTGTAGTTTCTGCCTTTTTTTAGTTTTTTCAGTTTTTTTTTAGTTTTTTATTGGTTTTTACCTTTATTTTAGCTTATTTTTCAGTTTTTTCCTTAAAAAAAGGCAAAAACTACAAAAAAAACTAAAAACTAATAAAAAAGCTAAAAAACTACAAAAACTAAAAAAAAGGCAAAAACTACAAAAAAAACTAAAAACTAATAAAAAAAATAAAAAAGCTAAAAAACTAAAAAACTAAAAAAACTAAAAAAAGGTAAAAAACTAAAAAAACTAAAAACTAAAAAAAAGGAAAAAACTGAAAAATAAGCTAAAATAAAGGTAAAAACCAATAAAAAACTAAAAAAAAAAAACTGAAAAAACTAAAAAAAGGCAAAAACTACAAAAAAAAAACTAAAAACTAATAAAAAAAAGTAAAAAAGCTAAAAAACTAAAAAAAACTAAAAAAACTAAAAAAAAGGTAAAAAACTAAAAAAAATAAAAATAAAAAAAAACTAAAAAAAAGGAAAAAACTGAAAAATAAGCTAAAATAAAGGTAAAAACCAATAAAAAACTAAAAAGAAAAAAAAGGAAAAAACTAAAAAAAATTTTCATTTAAAAAACTAAAAAAAACTAAATAAGGTAAAAACTAAAAGAACTAAAAAAGAAAAAAATAAATGACGAAACTCAAAGAGAAAGCGACCAGGACAAAAGGAATGTTCGATTAGCAATCAACAAAGCACCGGGACACAGGAGTATAAATGACGACCAGGACATAAGTAAAAAAAGAAAACTATCTATATATATAAAATAAGTTGTCTGTGGATCTGTGGATCGTGGATCAGGTGACATCACCTGAAAAAACTGATCAGGTGACGTCAAAACTGAAAAAACTAAAAAAAGGCAAAAACTACAAAAAAAACTAAAAACTAATAAAAAAAATAAAAAAGCTAAAAAACTAAAAAAACTAAAAAAAAGGCAAAAACTACAAAAAAAAACTAAAAACTAATAAAAAAGCTAAAAAACTAAAAAAAACTAAAAAAAAAGGCAAAAACTACAAAAAAAACTAAAAACTAATAAAAAAAATAAAAAAGCTAAAAAACTAAAAAAACTAAAAAAACTAAAAAAGGTAAAAAACTAAAAAAACTAAAAACTAAAAAAACTAAAAAAAAGGAAAAAACTGAAAAATAAGCTAAAATAAAGTAAAAACCAATAAAAAACTAAAAAAAAAACTGAAAAAACTAAAAAAAGGCAAAAACTACAAAAAAATAAAAACTAATAAAAAAGTAAAAAAGCTAAAAAACTAAAAAAACTAAAAAAAACTAAAAAAACTAAAAAAAGGTAAAAAACTAAAAAAACTAAAAAATAAAAAAAAACTAAAAAAAAGGAAAAAACTGAAAAATAAGCTAACATAAAGGTAAAAACCAATAAAAAACTAAAAAGAAAAAAAGGAAAAAACTAAAAAAAATTTTCATCTAAAAAACTAAAAAAAACTAAAAAAGGTAAAAACTAAACGAACTAAAAAAGAAAAAAATAAATGACGACACTCAAAGAGAAAGCGACCAGGACAAAAGGAATGTTCGATTAGCAATCAACAAAGCACCGGACACAGGAGTATAAATGACGACCAGGACATAAGTAAAAAAAAAATTAACAAAACTAAAAAGAAGGTAAAAACTACAAAAAAACTAAAAATAAAAAAAAATAAAAACTAATAAAAAAACTAAAAAATCAATAAAAAAGCTAAAAAACTAAAAAAACTAAAAAAAGGCAAAAACTGCAAAAAAAACTAAAAACTAATAAAAAAGCTAAAAAACTAAAAAAACTAAAAAAAAGGCAAAAACTACAAAAAAAACTAAAAACTAATAAAAAAAAATAAAAAAGCTAAAAAACTAAAAAAACTAAAAAAACTAAAAAAAAGGTAAAAAACTAAAAAAACTAAAAACTAAAAAAAAACTAAAAAAAGGAAAAAACTGAAAAATAAGCTAAAATAAAGGTAAAAACCATAAAAAACTAAAAAAAAAAACTGAAAAAACTAAAAAAAGGCAAAAACTACAAAAAAATAAAAACTAATAAAAAAAGTAAAAAAATAAAAAAAACTAAAAAAACTAAAAAAACTAAAAAACTAAAAAAAGGTAAAAAACTAAAAAAACTAAAAAATAAAAAAAAAACTAAAAAAAAGGAAAAAACTGAAAAATAAGCTAACATAAAGGTAAAAACCAATAAAAAACTAAAAAGAAAAAAGGAAAAAACTAAAAAAAATTTTCATCTAAAAAACTAAAAAAAACTAAAAAAGGTAAAAACTAAAAGAACTAAAAAAGAAAAAAATAAATGACGACACTCAAAGAGAAAGCGACCAGGACAAAAGGAATGTTCGATTAGCAATCAACAAAGCACCGGGACACAGGGAGTATAAATGACGACCAGGACATAAGTAAAAAAAAAATTAACAAAACTAAAAAGAAGGTAAAAACTACAAAAAAACTAAAAAGAAAAAAAAACTAAAAACTAATAAAAAAACTAAAAAATCTAAAAATCTAAATAAACTAAAAAAGAAAAAAAAAGGAAAAAAATAAAGGAGAAAAACAAAACTAAAAAACGAATGTATATACAGACCGGTACACCGGGATACAAATGACGACCGGGACACAAGGAATATAAATGACGACCGGGACACAGGGACACAACTACAACGGGGACACCGGGGGAAACAGGGGGATATAAATGACGACCGGGACAAAAAAACTAAAAAGAAAAAAAAACTAAAAACTAATAAAAAAACTAAAAAATCTAAAAATCTAAATAAGCTAAAAAAGAAAAAAAAAGGAAAAAAATAAAGGAGAAAAACAAAACTAAAAAACGAATGTATATACAGACCGGGACACCGGGATACAAATGACGACCGGGACACAGGGAATATAAATGACGACCGGGACACAGGGACACAACTACAACGGGGACACCGGGGGAAACAGGGGGATGTAAATGACGACCGGGACACCGGGACAGGGAATGGTCGATTTGCAATCACCATCAACAAAGCTCAAGGGCAATCATTAGAATCATGAGGTATAGATCTGAATACAGATTGTTTTCCCATGGACCGTTATATGTTGCATGTTCAAGAGTCGGTAAACCTGACAATCTATTTATATGCAAAGACAATGGGACAGCAAAGAATGTTGTATATTCGCAAGTTTTACGTAGTTAAAACCATATATATATAAGTTGTAAGTTATGCTTTATGGGCTTATAAGGTATATATAGAGAGGGATATCCTATAAACTTCGGAGGGGGCTCTTTGAATTGCTAATCAGAAGTTCTAGTGCCCTTCTTGAGATCCAGAATGATCTGAGGGTGGACATTCCCCCACACCTCGTATTTTCCCGAAGTGCATCTGATCTTAATTTTGAGATGGCCATTTGTTGTTGTAGATACTTCGAATATAGCTCATTTGATTGGAAATTGAAAGGGCCAGTACCCTTTTTAATAGTTGAAAGTGATTGGGGGGCATCTAACATCCCTCCCATGCCCAAAACTTACCCAAACACATCCAATCAAAATTTTGAGATAGCCATTTTATACAACGTAATTGAAAGTTTTGGAAATTATTTCTTTAATGATGACAATCCCAACATCCCCCATAGCCCTCAGGGCAAGGGTTATAAGTTATGCCCTTGGGGCATATCAGATATATATAGAAAGGGTGATCGTAAAAACTCTGGAATGGGCTCATTGGATGGAAAATCAGATGTTCTAATATCACCCCCACCCACCCACATCTCGTATTTTCCCGAAATGAATCGGATATAAATTTGAGATGACCATTTGTTGTCGTAGAAACTTCAGAAAGATTCCATTAAACTGGAAATTGAAATGGCTAGTTCTCTTTTTAATAGTCGAAAGTGATTGGAGGGCAACTAATCCCCCTCCCACGCCCAAAATTTCCTCAAAAAAAGTCCAATCAAATTCTTGAGACAGCCGTTTTGTTTAGTCTAGTTGGAAGGTCCAGAAATCATATCTTTGAGGATGGCCCCCCCCCCCTATAGTCCTCAGGTTAAGGATTGAAAGTTATGCCTTGGCAGAACATAGGATATATATAAAAAGGGTGATCGTATAAACTTAGGGAGGGGGCTCATTGGATTGGTAATAAGAATTTCGAGTCCCCTTTTTAAGATTCAGAGCTATCAGAGGATTGATACCCCCCCCCCCCAGACCTCATATATCCCCGAAATATATATATATATATATACATATATATATATATATATATATATATATATATATATATATATATATATATATATATATATATATATATATATATATATACATATATATATATATATATATATATATATAAAAATATATATATATATATATATATATATATATATATATATATATATATATATATATATATATATATATATATATATATATTTATATAATATATAAATCATTTTTGCTTTGACGGTGACGTCATTCAAGATATTTAAGACATATGTTCACGTAGAAATCTATTAATGTTTAAGTTTACAATGACTGATGAACTTACCATGGCAAAAGCCGATGAAGATGCTCAAAGAGTCTATGCCAAAAAACTTGCTGCTGATAGAGAAAGTCAGAAAAGAAAGCGTGCCGAGGAACTACCAGAGCAACGCGAAAGCAGACTTGCTGCTAAAAGAGAAAGTGAAAAAAGAAGGCGTGCCGAGGAATCAAAAGAACAGCAAGGAAACAGGCTTGAGGCTGATAGAGAAAGAAAGAACAGAAAGCGTGCCGAGGAATCAAAAGAACAGCAAGGAAACAGGCTTGAGGCTGATAGAGAAAGAAAGAACAGAAAGCGTGCCGAGGAACTACCAGAGCAACGCGGAAGCAGACTTGCTGCTAAAAGAGAAAGTGAAAAAAGAAGGCGTGCCGAGGAATTACAAGAACAGCAAGAAATCAGGCTTGCTGCTGATAGAGAAAGTAAGAAAAGAAAGCGTGCCGAGGAATCACAAAAACAGCAAGAAATCAGGCTTGCTGCTGATAGAGAAAGTAAGAAAAGAAAGCGTGCCGAGGAATCAGAGCAACCTGAAAGTTATCGCCTGGCATTCAGGTACAACCCAGTCGATGATTATAGCTTGAGTAGATGTGTTCAAATCGGGACAATGTCTAAAATTTGTCCCTATTGCAAGGCCTTGAAATTCAATGGTGAAACAATGAGTATGTGTTGCGCCTCAGGAAAAGTTAAACTTCCTCTATTGGCTGCACCACCAGAGCCATTGAAGACTTTCCTTACTGGAACTACGTCAGAATCTAAGCGTTTTTTGTCAAAAATCAGAAAATACAACTCATGTTTCCAAATGACGTCGTTTGGAGCCCAAATCGAAAATCCAGATCAATTTATGTCTACTTTCAAAGTAAAAGGGCAAATTTATAATAGAGCAGGGTCCCTTCTACCACTCTCAGGCGAGAATCATAAATTTTTACAATTTTACTTCATCAGTGATAGAAATTCTGAATTGAATGCACGTTGCGAAATTTCTCCCAACGTTGAAAGGACAATCGTTTCCCAATCGCAACATCTTTTCCACGAAAATAATAATTTAGTGCGTCTGTTCAAAACAGCCATCGATTTGATGCCTACTGATACGCATAAAATTGTTATTTCCGCTGACAAAACGCCTCCTGGCCAACATGTGCGTAGATACAATGCTCCAACTATCGACGAAGTGGCAATCGTTATGGTCGGTGATCAGTTTTTACATCGAGATATTATTCTTCATAAGCGAAACGCTCAGTTGTTAAGAATTTGCTGAAACTCATCGATGCTACGATGCCCTACAATATCCTATCATTTTTTGGGATGGAGCCGACGGCTATCACTTTAATATTAAATTGATGAATCCAGCCACTAACAAAGAAATGAATAAGAAATGCAGTGCAATGCATTATTATTCCTATAGACTAATGATTCGGCAGGATGAAGAAAATTATATTTTAAAATGCCGTGAATTGTTTCACCAATTCGTCGTTAATATGTATGCTAAAATTGAATCAGAACGTTTGCTATATATCCGCCTGAATCAGACCAAGCTCCGCTCTGAACAATACATTCATTTGCGAGATGCAGTTATAAATGACGGTAATACCACAAACGTTGGAAGATTAACAATTTTACCTTCGTCATATCCTAGCAGTCCCCGTCATATGCATGAATATGCTCAAGATGCTATTGCGTATGTTCGTCTCTATGGTCGTCAGATTTATTTATTACATTTACATGTAATCAATCTTGGGACGAGATACTGCAGCTTTTACTTCAAGGACAATCGGCGGTTCATAGGCATGACATTACGGCCCGTGTCTTCCGGCAAAAGTTGAAATCACTGATAAACTACATTGTAAAACTTGAAGTGTTTGGGTCAGTGCGATGCTGGATGTACTCAGTGGAATGGCAAAAACGAGGTTTGCCACACGCACATATACTAATCTGGCTACATAAAAAATTACTTCGAACGAAATTGATGATGTGATTTCCGCTGAAATACCTGATAAAAATGTCGATAAGGGGTTACATGATATTATTGTAAAAAATATGATACATGGACCTTGCGGTGCACTGAACGAAAATTCACCATGCATGGCCAAAGGAAGGTGCACAAAGCAATATCCTCGACTTTTAGTATCAAACACAATTACTGGCAATGATGGTTACCCACAATATAGAAGAAGATCTACTGAAGATGGCGGTAAAACAGCAATAATAAAGAAGCGTAACGGTACCACCATCGAAGTAGATAACCAGTGGGTTGTTCCATATTCCCCATTATTATCAAAAACATTTAATGCACACATAAACGTTGAATACTGCAACTCCGTAAAGGCAATCAAATACATATGTAAATACGTCAACAAAGGCAGTGACATGGCAGTTTTTGGCTTGCAGCCCGAAATCAAAGATTTCGATGAAATCGTACAATATCAGGCTGGAAGATACATAAGCAGTAATGAAGCTGTTTGGCGAATTCTTTCATTTCCGATACATGAACGTAGTCCATCTGTTGTTCACTTAGCGGTACATTTACAGAATGGTCAACGTGTTTATTTCACGGAAACCAACGTGCAACAAAGAGTCCTGAATCCACCGGATACAACATTAACAGCTTTTTTTTCGCTTTGCAAAAATGATTCTTTTGCAAAAAAATGCTGTATACTGAAGTGCCTTCGTATTGCACGTGGAATACTAAAAATAAAGTATTTGAACGTCGAAAACAGGGTAAGTCAGTCGACGGCCAACCTACCATCTTCAAAGATACCACAATAGGAAGACTCTACACCGTTCACCCCAATCAACATGAATGCTTCTTTCTACGCCTGCTTTTGGTGAATGTACCCGGTCCGACATCCTTTGAGTATTTGAGGACTGTAAATGGTACTATACATGACACTTACCGTAGTGCATGCCAAGCTCTGAATTTATTGGAGAATGACCAACACTGGGATAACTGCATCAATGACGCGTGCGAAACGTCAACCCCAAGTCAAATTCGTGCATTGTTTGGCATCATTTTAACAACTTGCTCTCCATCAGCTCCTACAGAGTTATGGAAAAATATAAGTCAAAAATGTCCGAAGATATACTCCATCGAAAACAGTTAGAGACGTCAGATATGACTTTTGATTTTACATCAGAAATTTATAACTACACTTTAGTTGTTATAGAAGATTTGTGCGTACGTATGGCAAACAAACCTCTTCAGGATTTGGGAATGCCTTCACCTAACCGTATCGCTGCTGTTTCGACATGTGTAGAATTGGATCGTGAACAAAGTTACAGTACGAGTGATCTATTGTCGTATGTACAAAATAACATTTCCAAGTTAACGTCGGAACAAAAAGACATTTATGATACGATAATGCATTGTGTCGATAACAACGTTGGAGAAATTTTCTTTTTGGATGCGCCAGGAGGTACTGGTAAAACGTTTGTGATAAAACTGATTCTGGCATCAATTCGATCAAAAA
The DNA here is from genome assembly GCF_032884065.1 of Artemia franciscana. Taxonomy (NCBI): domain Eukaryota; kingdom Metazoa; phylum Arthropoda; class Branchiopoda; order Anostraca; family Artemiidae; genus Artemia; species Artemia franciscana. Next base: position 18,814,075 of record NC_088872.1, on the reverse strand, counting down.
ATGATATAGCGTTGGCAATTGCGTCGTCCGGAACAGCCGCAACATTGCTGCCTGGTGGAAGAACTGCTCATTCCGCTTTGAAATTGCCTCTGAACTTGCATTCTACAGAAACTCCCACGAGCAATATTTCCAAATCATCTGGGATGGGTAAAGTATTGCAGCAATGCAAACTTATTATTTGGGATGAGTGTTAAATGGCACACAAAAAATCGCTCGAGGCTCTGGATCAATGCTTGAAAGATTTGCGAGGGAAGTCGAAACCCTTTGGCAGCACATTAATAATGCTTGCGGGAGATTTCAGGCAAACATTACCTATAATACCTAGATCAACTCCTGCAGACGAAATGAATGCTTGCCTGAAAAATTCTAATTTATGGGCACACGTAAAAACATTAAAATTAACTACAAATATGCGTGTCCGATTGCAAAACGATGACTCTGGTCAAACATTTTCAGATCAATTGCTGGCAATGGGAAACGGAAAGCTCCCAGTAGACTCAATTTCAGGACGTATACAACTACCTGCTGATTTCTGTAATTTAGTGACGTCCAAAAATGAATTGATTGAAAAAGTATTTCCGAATATTCTAAAAAATTATAAAAATAATAAATGGCTAAGTGAAAGAGCGATTCTCACACCCAAAAATATAGACGTCCACGAAATCAACAATATTGTTTTGACCAAGATTCGAGACCAGGCAGTCCTTTACAAGTCAGTCGACACAGTTTTGGAACCAAATGAAGCGGTTAATTATCCATCTGAATTTTTAAATTCCATAGATCTTTCAGGGTTTCCACCACACGTGCTACAACTAAAAATAGGCGTACCAATAATACTTTTAAGAAATATAAACCCACCAAAGCTTTGCAGTGGCACTCGACTTGCCGTAAAAAAAAACAATGGAAAACCTAATAGAGGCCACAATCTTGACAGGGCCTTTTGAGGGTGAGGCTGTTCTTATTCCTCGCATTCCCCATGATTCCAACGGATCTGCCTTTTCAATTTAAAAGATTGCAATTCCCAATTCGATTAGCATTTGCAATCACCATTAACAAAGCTCAAGGTCAATCATTAGAAAAATGTGGTATAGATCTTAATACTGATTGTTTTTCCCATGGACAATTGTACGTTGCATGTTCGAGGGTCGGTAAACCTGACAATCTATTTATATGCAGCGAAAATTGGACAGCAAAGAATGTTGTATTTCGCAAGTTTTACGCAGTTAATTTGTATTTTGGAACCAAATGAAGCGGTTAATTATCCATCTGAATTTTTAAATTCCATAGATCCTTCAGGGTTTCCACCACACGTGCTACAACTAAAAATAGGCGTACCAATAATACTTTTAAGAAATATCAACCCACCAAAGCTTTGCAATGGCACGCGACTTGCCGTAAAAAAAAAACAATGGAAAACCTAATAGAGGCCACAATCTTGACAGGGCCTTATGAGGGTGAGTCTGTTCTTATTCCTCGCATTCCCATGATTCCAACGGATCTGCTTTTTCAATTTAAAAGATTGCAATTCCCAATTCGATTAGCATTTGCAACCACCATCAACAAAGCTCAAGGGCAATCACTAGAAATATGCGGTATAGATCTTGATACAGATTGCTTTACCAATGTACAATTGTATGTTGCATCTTTGAGGGTCGGTAAACCTGACAATCTATTTATACGCACAGACAATGGGACAGCGAAGACTGTTGTATATTCACAAGTTTTACGTAGTTAATTTATATTGTATCTATCTATCTATCTATCTATATAAAAACGAGTTGTGTGTATGCATGTTTGTTTGTTTGTAAAAAGAGCGTTTGCATATGACGTCATTATTAGTACATACGGCTTTGTATATGGACAGACAATGGGAAAGCCAAGAATGTTGTATATTCGCAATTTTTACGTAGTTTGAAACACATATATAAATCTATCTATATTCACAGGTGGGACACAGGGACACAACTACAATGGCGCGTAACTAATATGGCGCGTAACGACTTACGCGCGCGGGGGGGCTTGGGGGGTGCGAAGCGCCCCACCAACTAGGTGTTGGGGTGGCGCGAAGCGTCACCCCAACAGCTAGTATATCTATATATATATAAAAATAAGTTGTCTGTCTGTGGATCGGTGGATTAGGTGACGTCATGTTTCTGTGTCGGCTGACGTCATGAAATTAGTTGTCGTCATTTTTGTTATGACGATGATTAGTATATTGTAAAACACATTAATTTGGTTAATAATATACCATTTAAAACACCAAAATGAACATGCTGGAGTAGTCACTCGGTGAGAGAGGGTGTCAGAACGGAGAATGAAGGTCCCAGGTTCAAATCCTGGTTAGGCTAAAAAGGGTAAAAAACTAAAAACTAAAAAAAAACTGAAAAAACTAAAAAAAGGCGAAAACTACAAAAAAAACTAAAAACTAATAAAAAAAATAAAAAAGCCGAAAAACTAAAAAAACTAAAGAAACTAAAAAAAGGAAAAAAACTTAAAAAACTAAAAACTAAAAAAAAACTAAAAAAAAGGAAAAAACTGAAAATAGAAGAGAAAAAGAAAACTAATAAAATTAAAAATAAAAATAAAAAAAAATAAAAAAGATAAAAACTAAAAAAAAAAGTAAAAAGAAAAAACGAAACAAACTAAAAAAGCTAAAAAAAAGGTAAAAACCAATAAAAAACTAAAAAAAAAAATTTCATCTAAAAAACTAAAAAAAAAACTAA
>NC_088872.1:18807979-18811252 GCF_032884065.1 Artemia franciscana | reverse complement strand
GGAAGTTTTAGGAGCTCAAGGCGTGACACCAAGTTTTAAAATTAATGTAAAAAGATGAAATTTCTCAAACTAAAAATAAATACGGATAAAGTGATGATGATATTGGGTACGAGAAAATCAACGAAAGTGAATAGCTTCATTTACCTAGTTAGCATTATTAGTAAAAATGGTGAAGATGTAAAGAGTAAAATAGTAGGATGTATTTTGCAGATAAAAAAGTTTGAAGAATATGAAGTACAGTCTTCGGCCTGCAACTAAGGTATTGGAAGCCACGGCGATGACAAGGGTCAAGTGCGGCTTTGAAATATGGCACTTAGAAAGTTTGGAAAAGACATGCTCGACGTTTACCAGAAGAAATGTGTAAGCTTTGTTCCAGTTCAACAATAAGCTAAACAAATGTGGTTCGATACCAATTTCTATGGCTATTGTGAACGAAAGATTAAAATGGCCAGGCTGAGTTTTACAGATAATTGATGAGAGCCAAAAGTTGTAATATTTGGAACAAAAGCAGGTCGTCCCAATTGCAGTGGGAAAAGGTCATGAGAAAGAAATAAAATTAAATGGGAAACTCATGAAAGGGAGCAAGAATGAAGCTTTGAACAGATTGCAATAGAAGAGGAGCGTGTATAGCTGTGTTCTTAAGCGACATAGGTGTTGCAACAAGTTATTAGTACTAGTAGCTATGTCTACTCGAAGCATAAGATCTTCCAATATTATCATCTCTAAACCTGAAAATGATTTTGACCAAAAAAAGAATCTCTATTTGGTTTCTATCTAGTTATATTTGTAACCTTTCTTTGTTCTGCTTTACAATACATCAAATTCTTTAGAAATTACGAAGGAACAGTTCGTGTCTTGGTAGAGAGAGGGATTGAGAGAAAGAAAAGGGAAAGAAGAAATGAAAAGAGATAGTGTGTGTACGACAGAGAGAGAGAAAAACATAGAAATAAATAAATAAGAGATACTATTAACTCATGATAAAACAAAATGGGTGTGGATGTAACACAACCTACTTCAACTAAATCAATTGAAGTCAATCCTCAGCCAACTCAACCCCCCTTCAAATCAAGTTCCACTTAACTCAAGCCCCATTTAACCCAACCCCCAAAGAACTAAATCCCCATGAAACTCAATTTCCATTCAACTTAACGTCATACAGCGGACTTTGTGTGGTTGACTAAATCTAAAGGAAATATGACAATAAAAGCAGTACCATTAGATCCATATTTAATGCCCTTTCCCAATTTTATGGTCGCTTTTTTGATGACAATGGACACCCCTCCTGAGAGGCTCATACATAGCCGAGTGGTTCATGTTCAAACATACGTCTTTTCTTCTTTGATAACCAGCTTTCTCGCATTCTAGACCCGGTGAAAAGCTATCGTCAGAGATTTTGCAATATTATAATAGATAAAAGCATTATATGTAATAATTTAAAAACGTGTATAATAATGGATGGAAACACGGTAATCTGATTAATAGAAACGTACTTCAATTACAAAATAAGAGCTTCATTGTTTTGGTGTTCTAGGGCTATATCTGTGATTTTCAGGGAGAAGAGGGTCATTATCAGAAAAGTGACCATGATATTTGAAAAGAACATAAAAAGGGAATCGAATGTTACTACTTTAATTTAGGTAGTAGGCTTCCTTAAGATATGGTCAAATACAGCAAATTTTTCTCTCCACTCAACCTAACCTAACCCGTTGCAGAGTTGAATTGGATTGGGTTTGAATTACATGGGGTTGAATAGAATAGGATTTAACCTGCTGCATGAGGGTTGTGTTAAATAGGAACGAGTTAATTGGGGTCCAGCTAAAAGAGGGCTAAATTGATGTAGTTGAGTTGAATGAAGGTGGGGTTGAACGGGGTTGAATTTTTGTTTTTTAAGAAAAAAGGGTTTATTCATCAAGAATAAACAAAGCCAACAACTTGATTTAAGAATATTCAAACATGAAAATTACAATACAATGCTTAAAACAAAACACAGAGATCAGCTTTGTTTGCTGAATAAGGGTTCTGTGAGTCAATGTGTTCTTTATTGGGGGGAAGAGAGTGCGAGGGGGGAAGTAAATTATCACTCCGATAAGCGACCTCATCTTTGAATTTAGATATATGATGATCAGAAGTGATGCGTGTAATACAAATTTGGTGTATAGGACATACGACAATGTAGGTTGCTGCAAAATCCTTGACAAGCCGGAATGAACCTAAAAGTGGATAGATATGGTCTCAGATCTTCTCTTATCTGGTCAAAGCTATATTAAATCCTGAGTAAGCTAATATTTCACATTTATTCCGATTTCTTTCCCGCAAAGTTTAGGTGAGACCCGACCTTTCTTTCTGCTGGATTTCAAATGACAGGAATGACTCCGTATAGCGGTTGGCTCCTCCACTTGAGTTTGGATTGTGGCCGGATACATAAACGGTGAAACTAACCCACTTGTCTGTATTTCCTACGAGGGTTATTGAGATTCAATAGCCTTTTCTACTGGAAAAGCTAACCTTTTTTTTGAAATTTTGATAATTAGACAAAGTTTTCTTTTCGTTCTTGCAACATATGCGGGTTTTATGACTACAAGACATGGCAAAAAATGAAAATTTTTCGATAAAAGTCTTTTTCCTTTATATTTTCGTTTTCATCATGCTACAATCAAAGAAAACACGCGCTTTTCTGTTTCACGGATATGTAAAAACAGGAGAAGGGGTTTGACAGCTAATACTGATGAACCTGAAACTAGGGGAAAATGGCACCCAAACTAGGTTTGAAAAAAGGAGAGACAGAAATGGACACAAAAAAGGAGAGAAAGAAATGTATTTGATTACTTAGACTAATATTAGCCTAATATGCTAGCAAGATTTCATGATACCTACCTCAATCCACTCCTCTGTACTTAATTTTTTCGGTAATTTCTGATGTTCCAATTCTTCTATATTCTGCTTAACACTTGGTTCTTCGGGCTTTTGAGGTAGCTCAATTGTCTCTTTCACTTTCATTGAATCTGGAACTAATATTAAATTAATCAAAAATGGCAAAATACATTGTAGGACCAATGAGAAAGAGTTTAAGAGGAAACTTAGCAAGAGAAGAAAGATAGACATATAGAGGAGAGAGAGAGAGAGAGAGAGAGAGAGAGAGAGAGAGAGAGAGAGAGAGAGAGAGAGAGAGAGAGAGAGAGAGAGAGAAGAGAGAGAAGAGAGAAGAGAGAGAAGAGAGAGAGAGAGAGAGAGAGAGAGAGAGAGAGAGAGAGAGAGAAGAGAGAGAGAAGAGAG
>NC_088872.1:18712979-18805479 GCF_032884065.1 Artemia franciscana | reverse complement strand
GAAGCACGAGGACCGGGTATATATATATATATATATATATATATATATATATATATATATATATATATATATATATATATATATATATATATATATATAGATATATATATATATATATATATTTAGATATATATATATATATATATATATATATATATATATATATATATATATATATATATATATATATATATATATATATATATATATATATATATATATATATATATATATATATATATATATATATATATATATATATATATATATATATATATATATATATATATAGGTATAAATGCATTAAAGTCTATTACAAATCTTTTAAGTGCTGTATTTCCGTCCTTCATTTGATCCTAGTCTTTCCGTGAAGCTTGAAATATTATGAAGAGCGTGATTAACAATACTATTGAAACCAACTTTTGAGGAAAATTAACGATGAAGACTTAACTTTTGAGGAAGTTTACCGATTAAGACTTCATATATAACAGCAGTGGCCTTAACAAAATTACCAACAAGCCAATAATCAAATTAAATACACAAAATGGTAAACTTTTGGATACCCTTAATCATAGTAGATCATATAGGTACTATCTAAAGCGCGGGTACTACTTCAGATCATCTGAAAAGTAGCATGAAGCGGGTAAAATGTTTAGCGAATTCAAACGCAACTTTTAGAGCTTCAATCGTTTTATTCATAACAGAAAATTTTCAAAGTATCCGGGGCATCAAACTACAACATTTCATCTCCTCAACTTATCTTAAGTCTATTCATGCCTGAAAACAGCAATTTTGCTACTATTTTTCTTAGGGGAGGATCAGATTTTTGCCTGTGTTGTCACGTTCAACCGTGAAAATAATAAGCAAAACTAATTAGTTCAATTTGACAACACTTTTGGTCCGTAAAAATTCAAACTTAATGAATACGCGCCGATTTCCAAGACAAATATACCTTCAAATGAAAGCTACACATTCTTGAGCTGTTTGGGCCCATAAGGCTTACCTCATTTTTTATGATTTTTTAACCCAGTTTTTTTGTTGTTGTTTTTTATTTGGTGCCAGCTACTACCAAAAACTGTATAACTGTATATGGAGGTTTTTTTTTATAAAAAACTGAATTCCCAATTTTTCGTTTTCCTCAAAAATATTCATGGTTGTGCAAGTTTCCACTTAACCATAAACCCTTCAGAATTCGTGTTCAATGTCCTTGGTACTTAACAAGCACAATTGACAGATTTTAGGCCCCAGAAGCTGATTTTGTTCAAAATCAAACAGTTACTGTTTGTAACTGTAACAGTAACTGCAGTAAGAAGCGACCAGGCTCAATAGTAACCGAAACTCTAAAAAAAAACAGAAATTTGGTACCAATAATTATATCAGAAGAATTACACTTTAATGCTGATTTTAAATATATATATATTTCATCAAGTTCAGTCTTACCCAACACAAGTTACGAGCCAGAAAAACTTGCCTTAATTTAGAAAATAGGGGAAAACATCCCCTAAAAGTCATAGAATCTTAACAAAATCACACCATCAGATTCAACATATATCTAAAAAAAAAATAATGTGGAGCTTTGTATTTTTTTTTGCCAAAAGACAGATCACGGATGCGTTGTTTTTGGTTTTTTTTTGTAATAATAAGGGGTGATCTATTGACCCAGTGGTCCTAGAATGTCACGAAAGGGCTTATTATAACAGAAATCAAAAGTTATGGTGCCCTTTTCAGGTGACCAAAAATTGGAGGGCCTCTAGACCCCCTCCCACGCTCATTTTTTCCCCAAATCACCAGATCAAAATTTGAGATAGCGATTTTGTTCAGCATAGTCGAAAAACCTAATAAATATTCATCTCGATTTAATCTCCCACAGTCCCCGAGGGAGGGGCTGCAAGTTACAAATTTTGAACATTGTTTACATACAGTAATGGTTATTGGGAGGTGAACAACCGTTTTCAGGAGGACGTTTTCGCGGTGGGGGGCATTACGGTGGGGGGGGGGGAATCAGGGGAAGGGGTTTACGTGTGAAGATCTTTCCATGGGGGAATTTATCATGAGGAAAGAGAATTTCTATGAAGGGGGCGCAAGATTTTCTAGCATTATTTAAACAAACAAAAAATGAGAAAATAAATATTAAAAAAGTTTTTTTCAACTGGAAGTAAGGAGCAGCATTAAAACTTAAAATGAACAGAAATTATTACGTATATAAGAGGGTTCGTCTCCTCCTCAATACCTCACTCTGTACGCTAAAGTATTTTTAGTAATTTCAACTATTTATTCTACGGCCTTTGTGATTCAGGGGTCATTCTTAAAAGATTTGGGACAAAATTAAATCTTTAGTGTAAAGAGCGAGGTATTGACGAGGAGGCGAACCCCCTCATATACGTAATAAAAATATACAAATATAGAGGTTCGTTACGTAAGTTAATTCATAAATTACGTATTTTTATTATTAATAAAAACGTTCGTAAAAAAAAGCACTAGTTGCTTTTTTAATATATAAATAAATAAAAAAATAAAAGCTTTAGCGTAAAGAGCGGGGCGTTGAGGAGGGAACAGCCCCATTCATATACGGAGTCATTTCTGTTCGTTTTTAGTGTCGCTCCTTACTTTCAGTTGAAAAAAACTAGTTTTTCTTCTATTTAATTTCTGAACTATTTTTGAATTAATGCATGTTTTGATTTTGGCTCTCAGCACATGAATAATTAAAACGAAATTTGCATAGTAATTTATTTTTTTTTTGGCTAAATGGCTTTCTCATAATTTTGATCAGACGATTTTGAGAAAAAAGAAGCGGGGGAGGAGGCCTAGTTACCCCTTCAATTTTTTTGTTACTTAAAAAGGCAACTAGAACTTTTAATTTTTTACGAACGTTTTTATTAGTAAAAATATACGTAACTTACTAATTAACATACGTAACGAACTTATATATTCGTATGTTTTTACTACGTATATGAGGGGGTTCGCCCCCTAGTCAATACCTCACTCTTTACAATAAAGCTTGAATTTTGTCCCAATTCTTAAAAAAAAATTTAATAATATGCAAATTTCGTTTTAATTACTCATGTAGGCCTACGGTGAGCCAAAATCAAACATGCATTAATTCAAAAACGTTCAGAAATTAAATAAAAAAGACAAGTTTTTCAACTGAAAGTAAGGAGCGACATCAAAACTTAGAACGAACAGAAATTATTCCGTATGTGAAAGGGGTTGTCCCCTCCTCGATGCGCCGCTCTTTACACCGAAGTTATTCAGCGTAGTAAAGTAGAGCTGTGAGAAAGAGTCAAACTTTAGAGTAAAGAGCGGGGCGTCGAGGAGGGGGGCAACCCTTTCATATACGGAATAATTTCTGTTCGTTTGAAGTTTTAATGTCACTCCTTACTTTTAGTTGAAAAAATGTGGTTTTATTTAATTAACCAATAAGAAGACTTGTCATATAAAGGAGTAATGGCCTTAAAAATGCAAGTTTAAAGCAAACAGTAACAAACAGTTTTATTGCAGGCTACTCATATACACCAAATCAAATAAGTGCTAATTAAAGTAAATTGAGGGCTTCAGATCGTCTAAAAAATGGTTTATCTTATAACAGGTTAAATATTTACGTTACCCAAATGCGATTATGAGGGGAAGAACAATCTACATTTCATAATTTAGCCAGTGTTTCATTTTTCATTGAATCGAAACCTATATTTGCTTTCTAGTAGTTAACGAAACTACTAATACTATAAACAAATCACTGCAGCACACTGTATCACTCTGTGTCCTCCATCCAAATCAATTCAAAGCCTCTTAAGACCCTCCCAACAAGTTTCCATTTCCATTAAATACTTCCTCATGACCTCCTTCCACCCAATTCGGAGATGGACTCTATTCTGTATGGCCACAAATGGTTGTCCTAAAAGGATGATCTTTGGTAATCTCTCATTCTTAATTCGGAGAACATATCGAAGCCACCTCAAATTTTCTCTCATTGTAGCTCTAAAAAGCGGGATAGAACCACATTATTTCTACTGCTTACTGTTCGAGGTACGGTCAGTCAGAGGGGTACGAAAAACCAACCGTACACAATTCCTCTGTAAAAATTTCCATAAATACAGCATCGTCTTTCGGAGCACCCACGCTTCAGACCATGCTTAGCCACTGTCATTACTGCAATTTCAATATTCTAATCTTGCCTCAGACTTCATCCTCCTCCCATTTTTCCAAACCTTTTCAACAAAGAAAAAACGCCCTGGGCCTTGGCTACCACTGTCACCTCCCAACCTGAACTAATTCCCAGTCTAAGCGACCTCCCCTTCTTAACATTAATTTTCAAGTCTAATCTTACGCCATGAACTTGCAAAACCTCGAAAAAAGAATCGATTTTGCTAACATTTTCATCTAGCACACTCAAATCATCAGCATAATCTAAGTTAGGACAGTTTTACTTTCTTATTTGATTTCCTGCTCTCCCGTTGCTTCACCACATTTCTTAGTAATACCTCAATCAAAATGATCCCTATAGATGGGAATAGAACGCAATCCTGCTTAACCCCTGATTCAATACGAAACCAGCTACTAACCTCATTTCTTACTTTAGCCACAGAAATGTTATTATCGTCCTACATATCACTAATAACTTTAATATATTTATTTGGTATACCATACAATGCTTTCTTAAGTTCTTTTATCGGCTAAATCTGACACTTGTTGGTAGTCTATAAAACCAAGGACTAAAGGGGTCTGATGACTCAGGCACTTCTCAATTATTAATCTAAGAATGACAGTTTGGTTGACACGTCCTTTCCCCTTCCTTAAATCACGTTATCCTTCTCTTAAAACTTTGTCTATAGCATCTGTAACTCTAGAAAGTATCATCACAGCAGCTAATTTACTTCCTACAGAAACCAAGCTAATGCTTCTATAATTATAAACTCATTCACTAGCTCAAAGACTGGTTTAATAAAAAAAAATTCCTTAAATTGCTGGGTACCCCCCCCCTACCATTGATAATCATCAATAATTTATCTCTAACTTCAAAACCAGCATATTTAACGAACTCATTTACGACACTATCAGCGGCTTCAGCGTTGCTATTTTTGAATCCTTTTAGTACCGTCTTTAATTCTTCCTCACAGAATAAATCTTCCTTCACTTCGAAAGTCCACAACTTTTTTGTTCTTTTCTATATGATGTCCTGGAACTTATCACGGATTAGCACATTTTCAAACTGTTCTGCTCTTTCCTCCTTAACTCTTTCCTTATCATTACCTGTCATCCCTTTCCCATCTTTAGTTGGGATAAAGTCCAGATTGAGTCCAGACTGCTCCTTCTCAATATCGTAACATTCAAATACAGTATTTTACAATTATGCCTTCCAGATGCATCTTAAAGATCTTCCACATTTTATTGGAACTTTTACACTTAGCCTATCGATTGCTTAAAATTAAATAAGAAGTTCTAAACGAGAACATTTTTAATAAAAGAAATCCTTTAGCATTTAGAAATGGGTATTGTTATACAAGTTTGCCTGTCCATCCCGGAAAAGTAAAAATCTTATCATCATTTCTGATTCTGAGACTACTTGTTTTAAGAAAAAAGAAATACAAAGCCAACTTGTGCGATTTTTATTTATTTATTTCTGTGCAATTAGGTAGGTAGTGAATAAGCTTCAAATTTTGTTCCTATGCTTTGATCAGTGACTGTTTTTATGTATGTAAGTTTGAAGTTACACAAAATGTAACTTTTGACAGATTCTGTAAATGAGGAATGACTTTCATTCAAATTTATTCAATTCTGAGGGAGATTGAAAAAAACAAAATTGTAAGAAGAAATATTCAACTATAAAAATCTAAAGACAAATATCATGGGTGGGAGGGTTCTAAGCATTATTACGAGTAACTATGCCATAAAATCTAGTGGTGTGATTGAAGTCAGGAGCTTTACTGGCACTCTGGTTGGAATGGGAAATGGAATGCCTCCCTCTGTGATAGAGACTGTCGCACCAAAAAGCTGTTGACGCATACAATGTTAGGCTCAAATGCGGCTTTTTTGTGTTTTCGACATGTCAACTCATAGTTATACCCACGCAAAAAATTTTATATATTAAAAATTCTATTCTCAGTCAATAAGCTCATTTAATTTTATGATTTATTTTCATTTTAAGCAAATAAAATGTTAATGAAGTAAATACAGATAATTCATGTGAGTCCTGTCATAAATTTCTTATTTCGAAATTAAGATAACTTGGGGGTGGGTAGGTTTCACTCTTTAGATCCTAAACAATTTTTTAACTGCGTTGAAAAAAGATGTAATAGCAAAATATGCATAATCTTTATCAAAAATAGATACTTTGAATTATGATTTTAATCAACTTATTTAGGCTAAAACTATACACTTCAATTGGAGCATAAATTACCTTGACACCATCACGCAACTCTAAGGCACCAGAATCCTTGATTGATTGAATGACCAAGGATACATCTTGAGTCAAAGCTTGGACACGGTGAAAAGAGGCAATCAGTGATACGGGCAAATAGCCTTCTGAATCCATTCTTCGCCTAAGAAAGAAGTCCTTCTGAAGATTTTCGTCGCTGAAGTAGTATTCACTGAAATAGAAATTAAAATGATTCATCCTATTTTTTGACTAATTGATTCACAAAACAATTCATTATGATACCTGATGATGATACGCCAAACATTACTTTCCTATTCAGTGATTATGGACAATGTCTGCCAATATATTTGGCAAATATCCGTAACTCCCAGCCAATCACTAATCTTCAGCTCTGAAAACAATCACGTGACGTTTACGATGGGTACCTTAAGCAATTAGTTTTCATTACACAGATAGTCAGTAGGTTTTCAATCTCCACAAGAGAACATACGTTGGATTTTATACCTTTTTTTCGCTTGTCGTCCGACAGTTTCTGCTGCTAGTTATCGAAATAAAAAATGACACCGATACCAACTGTTCCAATTGGCTGGTATATGCTTGTTTTAAAATATGATTTTAAAACGTTTACACAAGTTGATACTAATATATTTGCTTTCTTCATTGCAAAATTTACTGAACGTCATTTAGAACTTTACGGAGCGTCTAGTAAACTGCACACAAATCCCAGTCTGTTTCATAAGACCGCCATATAAACATACCAGTTTATTTTGTTATCACATAAAATGTAGTGCAATGATACTGAATACATATAGCATAACGAATGCAATGATTTCAGACAAACAAAACACATAGATGCTGATATACAAAAAACGCGACTCAAGATGTACCTCAATGATCACATCTTCATCCGGATGAAGAGAGACAGCAGACGAAATTGTTATATTCAGACAAGAAAACTACAAAAAACGCTGGTTATATTTAGATCATAAGGAAACTTAAAATTTACCTCAATAGAATACCGCCATAAAATAAAATTTAGACCATAGTAACGTGAAACATGTTCATACAATTGTGGCAGGCACATAGGCAGATTTTGTTCTAGGAGGCGCGAGAAGGGGCCCGAATCCAAGAAGTATAAAAGAATAGGCAAAATACATAGAAAATAAAAGAAATTACAGGGACAATCATAAAAACCTACAGATTTCAGGCAGGAGCTCATCCCCCCCCCCCTTCCTTGTGTAAGTGACTACTTTATGGAGAAATTCAAAGACTTGGTCTTATATATCTCTATTATTTCTATTTTTAGTCGAATAAATAAAGCTAAAACTTACATTTGTCTTCTGCAAAGGTCCTTAACATAAGACTCGCTTGATGGCGGGACAAAGACAGCTGGCATATAATATGGTGAAATAAAAGGGGTTACAAATGGCGTTTCCGGCGTTCCGTAATCCGGTACAGGAGCATAAGTTGCGGGAAGACCAAGATAATCCTCAAGTCTCATTGAGAATATCGTCGTTGTAGCTGCAGAGCCTTTTTGCTTTTGTTTTGAGCGAGACTTGGCAGGTTTTGAAGCTGAAACAGAAAGGAACTGATTAAATTTGACGATATATCATCTACAGCTTATTCATATCCTTATTTGTACTTGTTTCATGTTTTAAGTCCTTGACTAATCGTGGCATTTGACATCCGGCGGTATGTTTAGCTCAAGGAAGTTCTGTATGCAGATGATGGTGATCTATATCTACTCTCTATCATATTGGCTTTTACATTATTTGTTACCATCAAATGGTCTCTATTCGGACTTGAATATAGATAGGTATGTCTTGAATGAGTGAATCAATGAATAGTTTATTCCAAAATGACTACTCGCAAGCTCTACTGGTCGAAATGGCGTTCTCACCAAATAAATATAAAGATCAAATATGACAAGGTCAGTAGCAACATAAAATATTGTCATACTATATACTTTTAATTCTAGTATTCAAGCAAAACAATTTAACTACACAAGTTTTTTACCTGAATTTCTGATGGAAATTTAGGAATCGTAGCGCAACGTTGCTAATAAATCGCAATTATCAATACAGCAATATATCATCAAAAAGAAAAATAAAGGAAAACAAAAATAAAGCCTTATGATAGCAGTCATAAAGATTTTTTTTTTCTGTAACTCATAACATAGTCAGGCTCGTAGTACATGCTACAGCAGTTTTTTTTCTTCTTCTTCTTTTTTCTAAGTTTACACGTTGTAACCTGCATACCGAGGTTTCAACAAACAGAGGTCAATTGAAAAAACTTCGAGACACAGAAGTAAACTTTGTAAATTAAGTTAAATGACGACTGAATTTCAACTTATACAGGCAATGATCGGATCACTTTGACTTACAGAGGTAAAATATAACCGCAAAATTATTTCGAGTTAGGCATGGTTTTGCCTTCGACAGGATTGTCCAAGGGGATGGAAAATATTTCAAGATATCGATGATTTCGATTTATCGAGGTTTTAGTTATCGAGAGTCGACTGTTTACATGTTGTAATCAGTCGACTCTTGTAAACAGTCGCGCCAAATAAGTACCCTTATTTAGCGCTTTCACTCCCCCCTCCTTGCCTCCCAAGGATCGGAACTATTTGTGCCAATGACAAAGAGTAAAATTAAAGAAAAAGAAAACAATCCATGAATCAGATACATGATTTAGATAACTTTCAGTCATTATATATAACTAGTAGCATTACATTATATGATCAATCAATAAAATGTACATTACAATAACTCCAACAAATTTTGAAAGTAGAGATAATGGAAAGTCTCAACCCCAATAAAACCTTACGGAAATTTATCTAAGTAGAGACTGGTCTTGAAACTCTAATAATATTCCAAAGAAACTAATCAAAAAGATTTTTGGTAAAAGACCAGGAATTTCGATTGAAACTTTAGTTGATAATTAAAACTCAGGTTATATTCATGTCAAACTCGAATAAAAATGTGTCCAATTTAGACACCACGGCCCCTTAGTTCTCACGGAGCATCGGAGAATGCCTCAAGAAATCCCAAATGAACCTAAAATTTAACTTCCATCTCAAATCCAAATTAAAATTATCTTATCTGGCATTTATCCAAGCAAAGACAGAAAAAAAAACTTCACAAGACTTTAAACAAATAAACTCACTATTCATGACGTGATGAAAAGAACTGTCATGTCCCATCCCATCCAAGTCCTTTCTACTCTAGTCTCGGGAACTGTTTCCAAGGAAATCAGATAGGGAAAGTAGTACTTCCTAAGGATCTTTGGATACTTAGGCATATAAATAAGCAACTGCATGAAAAGTTACGTTCAATGCGAAGTTAAAAAAAAAAAATATGACAATTTCTTCATTTTCATGATAATAAAATCAAATTCAAAATTATTTTTAAATATTTAAGGCAAGTTATTCAGACACGACCCAGGGCGATCTGAATGCATAATGAGGAAACCCAAAAATGTTTTTAACCAATTTCATAGCGTCAGAGGAAGGGGTAAACCATATCCTTGATTTTCATAAAGCACCAAACGAAAAAAACAACAACAATGTTTTGATTGAAATTGGTGCTTAAACTACAGTATTGCAATTATATTGTACCCAACCCCCCTAATACACACATACACATCCACTGACATCCTAGGTCCAATTTAATCTTTCTCTAACCAAACGTTGATAAAAAAAGCAAGTGTAGTAGCACTGGTATCAATAACAATTGTCAAACAGTTCGTGGTAACGAAGTGTAAGGAGCGACCAGGCTCAGTAGTAACCGAAACTAAAAGAAAAAACAGAATTTTTACACGAACATATAGATCAATCGAATTTCTATGTAGCACTGGTATCTATAACAATTGTCAAACAGTTCGTGGTAACGAATTGTAAGTAAGGAGCGACCAGGCTCAATAGTAACCGAAACTAACAAAAAAAAACAGAATTTTTATACGAACATATACATCAAAAGAATCGAATTTCTATGCTGATTTCAAATCTAAAAGTTACGAGCCTGAGAAAATTTGCCTGATTTTCAAAAAAAGGAGAATCACCCCCTAACAGTCACAGAACCTTAATGAAAATGACACCATCAGATTCAGCGTATCAGAAAACCCTACTGTAGAAGTTTCAAGCTCCTATCTGCAAAAATGTGGAATTTTGTATTTTTTGCCAGAAGAAAGATCACGGATGAGTGTCTATTTGATTTTTTTTTTTTCAGTGGTGATCGCATCGATCCAGTGGCCCTACAATATCGTGAGAAGGCTCATTCGAACGGACCAAAAAACTTGGAAGGCAATTAGGCTTTCTCCCACACTTTGCTTAAAAAATAAATAGAAACCGAGCAACATAGTTTTAAATTAACCCTATAAATATATCATAATTATAGAGGCACAAAATAGTATCAAATATTCACGAAATATTAGAACCATTTTTACTTAGTAAAAATCAAGGTAGAGTACACTTTGAAATTGCTAATGGAACAAGGGAAAGAAAAAAAACTTACCACGGGGCTCATAATCATCAGAATCGTAAATACTATCGCGCTTGCGCCTTCTTCCTGATTTTTCCTTGCCTATCCTTGAATTACCTGGTTCAATGTTTAAGGGCTTCCATCTTTGCTTAGGTCCTTAAAAAAGTTAAAACAGTATTTTTACGGTTTAAAGCAGTTTTTCTTAACAAATATGTAGTTGAATATGCTGAACATCACAGGCAGCGCGACAGCGCTGCCTAAGTAAAGAACGATTCGAGCACAATAAATTTTTCTTCTGACCGAAGCACTTCACATAGAACGATTTGTCGCAGAAACTTCGGAAGGAGCTCATTCGACTGGAAATTGAAAGTTCTAGTGCCCTTATTAAGAATCAAATTTAATTAAAGCCAACCAGCCCCCTCCCATGCCCATCAATTCCCTAAATACTTCCAACCAAAATTTTGAGACAGCCATTTTGTTCAGCATAGTTGAAAAGCCCAGTACCTATGTCTCTTGGGATATTAACCACACCCCTTCCACACACCCGGGGAAAGGGATGTAAGTTATGCAATTCGTCCATTATTTACATATATAATGTGTAATTTGAAAATATGGGCATCTTTAATACTTAGTGTTCCAAAAGACCAAGGGGATTCAGGTAAACATTTCAGAGACTATTTACGGGAGTTTTAAGCTAAATGAAAACACGTTATGTGCACACGAATTGCCAAAAAGGCGTAACTAAGGAATGAACAAGTGTGTCAATTTGGAATTTTCAGGAAATGATAAGGGGACCGATCAATTGACCAAAGAGGCAATATTTGCAAACTACAACTTCTTGCTACTGCCATTACTACTTCTACTACAACCATTGCCACCATTACTACTGCTGCCACTGCTACTATTGCTTCTGTAGCGATTACAACCAAGGATGAGGGTAATGAAATGCAGAACTGAGGAAATGTTAAGGGGAAAGTTGAACAAAATCAATAAATACTAAGAGCATATAGATTATCAAAAGGGCGTATCAGTCATGTCTTTGGAACCATGTACCTTATCAATCTGAAACTTCCAGGGCATCATGAAGGAGATTTTCAAGTGCCCAAAAGGCAGCATGTGTATACTACAACCCTTATTAATACTGCAGCTATTACAGCTCATTCAACACTACTACTGCTCCTGTTACTACTAATACTACATTGATATTAGTAATAATAAAAATAAAGGTATGAAGGGGAAATTTTTTTAACTAAATCAAAACACACTATGTGTATACAAATTGTCAAAATGGAGTACCAGTATTACAGGAAAAAATTTGGGTATTAAGTTGGAACGTTCAGAGAATGCTTAAAGGGGAAGATCAATTCACCAAATTAAAATTTTTGCACGCTACTACCATTACTACCACTGCTACTACTAGTATTACCACTACAACAACTGCTTCTGTAGCTAGTACTACCAAGGCTGAGGAAGGTAAAACAACTTGGAGGATGGTAAACGGCTGACCGATATCAAGCTGAAACATTCAAGGGCGACGTGGGGGGGGGGAGTGCTCAACTGACCAAAAAGCAACATGTGGACGCTAATACTTCTACTACTGTTGCTACTACTACTACTAATGCAACACTACATCTGCTACTATTGCTCCTACTACTACCGCTGCTGCTATGATGCTAGTACTATTAAGTCTAAGGGAATGAACGTGAACATAAAACAGAATATAGAGGGGAACTTGGTCTAAATCAAGGCAATATGTGCGTGCAAAAACTAATACTTCTACCACTGCTACTTCCACTTCAACTCCAACTACTACTTCTATTGCAACTGCTACTGATGCTGAGAGAATTAAGATGGAAATTTCAGGAAGTGTTGAGGGAGAAGTCGAGCCAAATTAAAAACAGGTTATTAAAAGCCCAAATCGACAGTATCATAGCACCGGCTAATTTAATTACGTAGATACATCGAGGGCATGATAAGGGGGGGATGTTCAACTGACCAAAAGACAACATGTTAATACTACTGCGGCTACTAGTGCTAGTGCTATTACTGTCAATATCGTTACTAGTCCTGCAACTAGTACTACTAGCACCCCTACTACTACCACTACCATGGCTACTATTACAACC
The DNA here is from genome assembly GCF_032884065.1 of Artemia franciscana. Classification (NCBI taxonomy): domain Eukaryota; kingdom Metazoa; phylum Arthropoda; class Branchiopoda; order Anostraca; family Artemiidae; genus Artemia; species Artemia franciscana. Next base: position 18,792,502 of record NC_088872.1, on the reverse strand, counting down.
ATGGCTAAGTGAAAGTGAAATTTTCAGAAAATATTTAGGGAGGAAATTGAGCTGAATTGCAATACGCCGTCTGCATGCCGGTTGTCAAAGGGACGTACTATCAATATTTTAGGAGCAACCAGGTGAGTGAAGTTGAAACTTACAGGGCTTGCTGTTGGGGATGTTGGACAAACGAAGAAGCAGTACTTGTATCATACTACTGTTCCTTCTACTACTACTACTACTGTTTCTATTGAAGCAAAAACGTATTAATAATTCTACTGCTACTACTATAACTACTGGTATTACGGCTAATAAAGCTAAAGGGTCTCGATACCATAGCCATCTCGTTTATTATAAACTTTTTTAGTTAGTGTCACCAAACTATTTAAACTGATTGAGCGGTCTTGCCATAATTTGTAGGGCTTCGGTAAGCGATCCGAATAAACGGCAGAAAACTAAAAGCCGACATCTACTTTCCCTGAAATCCTATAAAAACCTTCAAACTTATATTGTTTCGTGCCGGAGATGGAGATATTTAGTTTTTTTTTTCGATCCAACAAAGCAGAATTTTCTTTTTAAAATTCAGAAAAGTGTTGTCTCTAAAAACTTTCTAGTATACCTGCTATAAAAAATCCAAAAATAACGTCAAAAGGCAAGTCCTTTGGTCAAATTGACAGCTCTTCGAGCTTCCTGAGGTTTATCCCGCTTTGGCTGACACAATTCCATTGTATTTTCAATCGAATATCACAATAAAATCGCGAATTCTGAATAGGTTTCAATGATAAGCAGTCCCCTGGGAGAACTCGCTAATTGACCAATTGCCTTTGAGACAATCAGCCGACGTCGAGGCTCAAAAATGATGTTTAAGGTATCAGATCCTCTTAAGGCGAAATGTTGAGGAATGTTGAAACGACGCTGAACTAAGTCATAATGAAGGTTACGCTTATAATGAAGGATACGCATGAAGGTTGTCAAGAGGTTACATAAGCAATGTCTCAGGAACGGCTGAAGACATTAAGTTGAAACTTTCAGCGTCTGTTGAGTGGCACTTTGAAAAAACCAACAATGGTATGTATATATTAATGCTACTGCTACTATTACAACTATTGCTACCACTGGAGCTAAGGGAATTCATCTGAAGCTTTCAAGGAGCGTTATATACCAGAGTTAAGGAAATTCATGATTTTGAAATTACTTGTAAATACATACATACTATTCTCGGTACGAGCTGTTTTTCATTTCTTAGTAATTATCCCTACGTATGGAAGGTAGGTTACATTTGAAAGTTTAGTTTGAATTCGCATAATAAAAAACGTTGATTTTAATTTCTATTAGCCTACGACTAAGACAATGTCTTTTTAGCCAACGGCTAATCGTATTACTAATACATGGGATGAGACATCCGTTTCCCAAAAAGCATATCTCTAATTATGTTGTGACAAGACTCTAAGCAAATGTTTAGGACATGATACTCGAGAGAAATTGCAACAATTTTTTTTTATTAAAATTAAGATATCTCTTGTGGTTTTTCTGTAAAAAGTAAAATCTAGTTCATCGCTGATAAGAAATAAGCAACGCATCCAGAACGTTATTTTAATATTAAAGTAAACGGCAAATTTCTGTCATATGTATCGAGGTAAGTTAAAAATCGCCCAAGTTCATCTTCACCTTAGTTCCAAAGTTATATTACATCATCCATTTGAAGTCCCAAGTAGATTTCTTTGAAAAAATATAAATCTAAAGCCCAAATGTTCGGCAGTAAACCTGATAGATGTACCTGTATAAGGATGATATATATCCAAAGCATTAAATTAGAATAATTAGAAATTAGAATAGTGTTCCTAGTTCTTTTGATACTGCTCTAAGTAGCCATATTTTTGAAAAATCCTAGCCGTGCAATAGCTATCAAAAATACCTCCCTCATTAGTATTGATTTAGGCATTAAATAAGCTGCAAGAGAAGCAACAGAAATAGAAATTTAAGTTAAGCAATAATACTTCTTTAAATAGAGATTAGGGAGTATATTGATTGAACACAGTACCCGTCAATTCAATTAAAAAATTAAACCCGTCAATTAAAAAAAAATTAAATTGCAAACTAATAGTTAATACCAATGAACCCATATCAAAATGACTTTTAAGATTAGCTTTTAAAAGCGAGAATAGTATTAAAAGCATGCTCTTGATTTGTATTTATCTCAATGAATTGCTTCGTTCAGTGTTTTCTCTTCAGTCCTGGTTGAATTTCCTTGAAGCGATGACTCTAGGACTGTTCTGGTTTTTAATTTTAGTTTAAATGGCCAGGTATTCTATTTCAAAATTATTCTATATTTATCTCTGCTTTGCTGATGACATCTTTTAAATGTAAAGTCAAAACATTCATTTGGAAAATTTTTCACTTTCTTAGAATAATTCTAAGTTTTCCAGGTTTTAGAGCTTCAGCTGCTGTTTGTAAAGGTTGCTCCTTACTTTGTTTGCCACCATGACATATTCGACGTGCCTATTTATGCTATAACTCTATTTTTTAGTAGAGTCCCTTATTTTTGCAGCATAAGGTTGTGTCAATCTAAGACTAAAATACAGGTTGATCTGGAAATTCGTTTTACTAGTAATAATGTACATACATTATAGACACTCTGTGTATACCCCGCTGTATTGGGAACATACATGTATTCAAGTTAACAAAAAGACTGCAATATCTAGGGAACAGGTGAGGAGTTGGGCCATCAACTGTAACTACTTCAAATTGCGACAACTTGCAACTGTGAATGGAACTGCTACTACATCTATTTATTACTAACTTCAGGGAATTTTAAGAGGGTGTTGATGTTTGAAACTTTAATGTTGAAAAAACATTACTTTGATGTTTTGATACTTTGTTACTTTGATTACTTGTGTTTTGATTACTTTGTTTGTGTTTTTGATTACTTTGTTTACTTGATTATGTTTTGATTACTTTGATGTTTTGATACTGTTTTGATGTTGAAAAAAAAATCTGAGGTTGAAAAAAAAATCTGATGTTGAAAAAAAAAATTGATATTGAAACGGGGAATGTTGAAAAACTTAAAACTTTGGTAATCAAAACCAAGAGAAATTAGATAAAGAACTTTCCGAAAAAGAAGTTTTTCAAAGAAAAGTAAGAGCTACATTACACTTTTTCAGAGAGTTTGTTCAAATTAGTTTCGGAAAAAAGAGTTGTTTTTCTAAGGCCTATCGTTTATCTTTATTATCTTCTTTCTTTAATTAAACTTATCTTTTAATTAAACTTATTTAAGGCATTGCGGCCAGATCGAGCAAAGTTTTCACTTGTTCCTTGTTTTGTTCTGATTTAAAAAGTCAACTTTTCAAAATGCTACCTGTTTTATAAGAAGTAAAACAGATATAAAAGAGTGACTAAAATTATACCAAATATGACGATAAAAAGAAAAACCAAGGAATAATTACGTATGTCTATATAAGGGAATGACATTTCTTCAGATGTAAAGATCCAACAGCCATAAATTGAATAAAAATCTAAATTTCAGTTAAATATAAAGCAATGGTAAAATCTAAAAAAAAAAGAATTTCAGAGAGGTTGGCTATCACATACATATGCCCTTTTTCATTACCCTGAGGATGGAAAACATTTATTGGTAAGAAGAGGTGACCAATTCAACCCCGAGGCAATAAATCAATAAAGGATGGGAAAAGTAAATATAGTGGCGAAGAAACAAGTAAGCGAAGAATAGGTAAAGGATACGGCATTAGACTTTACAGTCCGTACCGGCGGTGCTGATCTCCGTTTCTTGGCCCTTCAGCCAGGAAGTGCAATGGGGGGTTGGGGGCCAGCCATCCTGTGCTTTCGCACATCCTTCCTGTTTACCTTCCCCAGATTTCTCCAGGTACCCATTTAGAGCTGGGTCGACTCTGGCTAAGCTTACAGTCACGCCACTGACCCCCGTCCCAAACTGAAGAATTGGGTACACTGGAACTCGAACCCGCGTCCTCTCAGACAAGGAATCCCGAATCCAGCGCACCAAGCGAAGAATGGAATAAGTAAATATTTAATTGACTCAGATCTATTCTCCCAGCAAGAACACAGTAAGGATAAGCTATCCTCTTTAGGAATTGTAACTTTTGATATCTGGAATACAGGGTTATTTTTTGCCTCGAGAGCTTTGGTCTAAATTCATTACCTTTCTTTTTTGGTGCTCCTTTATTTTCTTTGTTTTCGTCAATTGATCCTTTCTTTTGCAAGGGCTTTCCTGTCACCCGTTTGGCTTCAGTATTCTTTGCAAAAGAGGGAGCAGGATTCTCTACTGGAACCACGTGCCGGGGAGGAGTCGGAGGTATTTCACCTTCTTCCAATGCTTCTTCTTCTTCAACAATAGAATCCCAGGCAATACTGGATGGATTGTCAAGTGAAAGCTTAGGAAGAGGAATTAGAAGAGGTACAATTTCCTTTATAGTTGGCTGTTGAGGAGGGACAATTTCCTTTACAGTTGGCTGTTGAGGAGGGACAATTTCCTTTACAGTTGGCTGTTGAGGAGGGACAATTTCCTTTATAGTTGGATGTTGAGGAGGGACAATTTCCTTTACAGTTGGCTGTTGAGGAGGGACAACTTTCGGTTGTTGAGGAGGGACAACTTCTGGTTGTTTTGTCTGTAAAATAAAAACACATTAAAAGCAAGAAATGGAGAAAGAAACAAGAGCCAGTCACCGGGAAAAAGAAAACTAGAGGAGTTTAGGAAACTGATAATAGGGAGCTTTGGCGGATTAAAATTTTTTTGATAGGGATTGAAAATTGCTAAAACCTCTGACAATGCTACCCGGTAGAACTAGAAAAAGTCTACTCAAGCTTTTTTTTTAGTTTATTGAAATTTGGACTTCAATTACACAACCAAGTTTCTTTCGATCCAACCCTTAATTCCATAAAAGCAGACCGATTCTTTTGTTTTTAAACTATTTTTTATTTACCACAAATTTTTAGGGCTAGTTCAGCATACGGATGATAGGTTAATTTTTAAACAATTTTATTAAATTTTACTGGAAATTGATCTACACTCTTATTTCTGAAGTGGCTTTTTGTCTTCAACTCAATGTAAAGCAAAAGCAAAAAAAGAATACACTAAAAATACTCCAACTAGCATGCTTATTCCTTTTTTTAATTAGCTGATGATTTTGCAGCGTAACTATGGCATTTGTTGCTTCGTTCCTCAGAGAAGATCGCGAGTTTCTTCGATTCTAAGGTTTCTCACGTCCTTTGGATAAAAATTATTAGGCTACAGCTATACCTAAAAATTATTTTAATATTAAAACACCTTATATGCAAGAAAAAATATTATACTGTATTATAGATTTACTGTATCCCATTTTCTTCAACACAAGAATTCCAAGCCGAAATCATAGTTAATTATTTTACAATTTTTGCAACGTTTTCGGTTGTTGAGTGCAATCAGTTTTAAAGCCGAATTTAATGATAACTCAAGAATATTTGGTGTGATTCAGTGTTATGACGAATTTAAATTCGGATGCATGAAAAATGATAAAACGACTCAGACTAAGTAGACTACGACAAATCATATAAAATAATTCAGGCATTATTCATCTAGTGACCACTAGTTACATGATTCTATGCCTAAACTAATACAAGGGTAATTATTTATTAATCATGATTAAAAAACAATTTTTTTATACATTACCGCATACAGAAAGTACATATAGTTTAATGCACACGGTAAAACTTATATTTGACTGACGCTAAAGAAACATTAAACAAAAGACATACCAGAGGTTCTATTTGAAGTTTACCATAATAAACCTTAAATGATTGTGAATAGTCAGTTGGCTATGAAAAGTCAGGCACGAGCCTACTCATAAGTTAAATATTGATCATCAGTTCAGTTGGGGCTAAAACTTAAAGTTACCTTCAGGGACAGGGGTGGTCTCAACTACTATTATGCAGGTTATGATTTTTTGTATATTTTAGCTATTTGGAGACTAAAGTCAAATCATAAAATACATAAATACATAAAAAAAACAATTGCTCTGTATTTTATTTGTCAAAGAGCAAAATATAGTATCAAAATAAAGAAAACACTGCTTCAGCAGTGCTTAGGACCTTTTCACACAAGAGCCCGGTCGGACGCTGAGTTCCTTGGAAATTGGCCCCCCTCCCATGCACGTAGCTCTACATTGGGACAGCAAAGCTAAAAATATTTACTTTTTGTATTGCAGATCCTTAAACTTTACAAGAACAGCATAAAATATATTTTTACATGCCATTAGGACAAGGACACCCATTTGAGGAAGCAGTGGAGTCATCGCCTCCTATTTCTCAGGAAATGGTATCAAAACCGTTAAAAGTAGAGTTTTATTAGGAAATGTTTCGTCTAATTTAAATCCACAAAAAATTACTCTCGTGAAAACTAAAAAAAAATCTTCATTTAAATTATAAAAATGATAAATATCTTCTAAGACCGGATTGCCTTCCCATTTGCAATTAAAATAAAGTGAAACCATAAAAGAACGGTATAATTTTTCAAGAAGACCCTGGGTATTATTGATTATTTTCTTAATTTTTATTTAATTTTAATTTTAAAAATGATATGTACGCTGTTTAATTTGGAGCGCGATAGACCATTAAAAAAAATTTTAAAAGTTTTTTACGATTATAGACAATTTATATTGACAGGATCATCCTTGGATTGGTGTGAATTATAGCCATAAGAGCAGACAGCCAAAACAATAAACATAAGGAAATAAATAAATATAATAAATTACCTCTTGAGGCTTTGCTTGTTCTTTAGCCTCGGCTTTTACAGCTCCTAGCTGAGGCCAGTCTTTAAGATTTGCAACCGCCTGAAAAAAAAAATAATTAGAATATTCAACCTTTCCAAAGGAAACAGAAGAGAATGGGCTAGCCGAAAAATTATCTCTTAGCAACAGGCTTAAGAGTTGTCAAAAAATTAAATAAACACTTTTTTTTATCTGGTGTATCTTAAACAAATACAATTCTGATAGACATACTTGTTTGAAACATAACGATAACAATGAATGTCCTTATGGTTAAACGGTGGAATCAAACACATCTTTTTTAAAAGAATGTTTCCATTTTCTTAAGTGTAACTTATACAGATTGGAAAATGGCACATAAGCAGCATTTATTTAGGGTGGGGGGGGGGATAATTTTTTGGATAAAATGGGAAATTAGAGGATAAATTGCAAATATTTTTATCGTGATTTTTGGAGACACCGGTCCCTGTATCGGCGGACGTGCCTGCTTTAACTGTTTCCAAAAACATTTGACATAAAAATAAAGAGTCATACCTCTCGGCTGAGCTAAGTCTACACAAGAACATCTCTAAATAAATAAATAACCAAAGCACTTCAACATCTTGAAAAAATTCAAATATTTCAAGAATGGCATGTTTCCGACAACAAATAACAGAGTTAAAATTAAAAAAATATGGAGCCACGACATTTTGGAAGAATGGTACAAAAAAAAAAGGATAACACAGGCTACGAAGTGGACCAAAATATTGTTAAATTTAACTCAGATATTTTTATTTGGCAGGAAAAACTTATTAATTATTAGTCTGCACGTCGGGTAAACTCTTTAGTCGGAAACTCTGACTCTTTGTCAGGTTGTTGTCTTGCCTAATATTGTATAGCATAGCACATATAAGACGACTATGAGAAGGGAAATTGGTTCTACCTATGAGAGGAATCCACCCTCCCAAGAAATCAATGTCTAAGTACATTTTAAGATTTACAACTGCCAAAGGAGCAGTTTTAAGAAGGATGAAGAATAAAAGATAGTAAACTGCATATCTACTATAAGAAATATGCTTCTTTTTCCTTTTCACTGAATAGAACGAATGTTATTGCAGAACTGACAAAAATTTTGCCCCCGCCCCTTATGGAAGAAAATCCTCCCATATTGGGTAGATAGGGAAAAGCTTTGTTAAGCAATATTTAGAGTATCTTTTTTAAATAAAGGCAAAAAACAACTTAGTCAATATTTTCTTATATATTACTCTTTTACATTTAACACAAGGACTGACTTAATTGGGAAGAAATAAAAACTTTAAATCGAGCTTCCCCTTTAAAACAGTACGCTCTTATTATAAAAGCAAAAGAAATATCATTTCAAATTCATCAAACAGTTCGTGGTAACTAACTGTAGTAAGGAGCGACCCGGCCCAGTAGTAACTGAAACTCTAAAAAATGGAATTTTGATACCAATATAGTTACATCAAAAGGATCGCTGATTTTAAACATATAAGTTTCATCGAGATCAGTTATACCCATCAAAAGTTATGAGCCTGAGAAAATTTGCCTCATTTTAGAAAATAGGAGCAAACACCCCCTAAAAGTCATACAACCTTAACGAAAATTACACCATCAGATTCAGCGTATCAGAGAACCTTACTGTAAAAGTTTCAAGCTCCTGTCTACAAAAATGTGGAATTTCGCATTTTTTGCCAGAAGACATCACGGATGCATGTTTATTTGTTTTTTTTTCCAGGGGTGATCGTATTGACTGAGTGGTCCTAGAATGTCGCGAGAGGGCTCATTCTAACGGAAATTAAAAGTTCTAGTGCCCTTTTTAAGTGACCAAAATAATTGGAGGGCACCTAGGCCCCCTCCCACGCTCATTTTTCCCAAAAGTCACCGGACCAAAATTCTGAGATAGCCATTTTATTCATCATAGTCGAAAAGCCTAATAACTATGTCTTTAGGGACGACTTACTCCCCGCAGTCCCCGTGGGAGGGACTGCAACTTACAAACTTTGACCTGTGTTTCCATATAGTAATGGTTACTGGGAAGTGTACAGACATTTTCAGGTTTTTTTTTGTTTAGGGGGGAGAGTTGAGGGGGGAAGGGAGTTACGTGGGAGGATATTTCCATGGAGAAACTTCTCATGGGGGAAGAGAATTTCAATGAAAGGGGCGCAGGATTTTCTAGTATTATTTGAAAAAACAATGAAAAAATAAATATGAAAAAAATTTTCTACTGAAAGTAAGGAGCAGCATCAAAACTTAAAACGAACAAAATTATTCTGTATATGAGGGATTTACCTTCTCGTTATACCTCGCTCTTTACGCTAAAGTATTTTTAGTGATTCAGGCCTTTGTGATTCAGAGGTCATTCTTAAGGAATTAGGACAAAATTTAAGCTTTAGTGTAAAGAGCGAGGTATCGACGAGGGTTGAACCCCCTCATATACACAATAAAAACATGCGAATATAGAAGTTCGTTACGTAAGTTAATTCGTAAGTTACGTATATTTTTTACCAATGAAAACGTTTGTAAAAAATTAAAAGTTCTAGTTGCTTTTTTAAGTAATCAAAAAATTGGAGGGCAACTAGGCCTCCTTCCTCGCTCCTTTTTTCTCAAAATCTTCCGATTAATTGCAATTAATTAATATGCAAATTTCGTTTTAATAACTTATGTGCGGAGAGCCAAGATCAAAACATGCATTAATTCAAAAACGTCCAGAAATTAAATAAAAAAAAAGTTTTTTTTAAATGAAAGTAAATGAAAGTTAAAACGTTTTAAGTTTTAACATCAAAACTTAAAACGAACAGAAATTACTCCGTATATGAAAGAGGCTTTTCCTCCTCAACGCCCCGCTCTTTACGCTAAAGTTTCTTACTGTTTTAAAAATGGAGTTAAGAGAAAGAGTCAAACTTTAGCGTAAAGAGCGGGACGTTGATGAGGAAGCATCCCCTTTCATATACGAAGTAATTTCTGTTCGTTTTAAGTTTTAATGTCGCTCCTTACTTTCATTTAAAAAAACTTGTTTCTTTTTATTTAATTAAATAATAGGTACACGATCAATTAGGATCACGATCAACTTAGTAAAGGAACAACAGCCCTTAGTCCGAGAAACCGGAGGTTTACAAGAACACCTCCCGTATGTTCCTCTTCCAAGTCCGCTTAATAAGCTATGCAATTAAGGTAAAACAACAATATATCAAATTAGATTATTAGAGATATGATTCTGTTAGTTGTTGGACTTAAAATTAGAGTGTCTTGCGTTCGTTTCGTGCTTTCTTTTTTTTCAATCATGGTTTTGTTCCTTCTATATGATCATTTTCAGATAATTTCACTGTTTTTATAAATGTGATGCGCTCATTTTTAGAGCATGTCCCGGGAAAGTATTTTGTCAAGCATTTTGATTCACAAGGGAATAGAGGTCATCCAGTTCATAGTTTACAACAACATTCTTAGTAGATCACTAGATCCATGCCAAAACGAATGGCGTAATTTTGTCAAAATTCAGTGGGGGGGGGGGGGGGGGGGTCAAAGTTAGAGTCCATTTTCTCAAATCAAGTGACAATGACAGAAAAAACTGAAAAACAGGCCGTATAGTAATAAAAAAGATAAATATGTAATAAAGAAATCTGACCTGTTTCAGTGGATGCTTAAATTATGCAGGCTTATCTTAGTTTTAACAACAGTTTTGGGGATACTAAATTCCAGCAGGGGGGGGGGCAAAGTGGAGTCTGGAGAAAAACTGTAAGTTTGCGAGGCACAGTTGCTCACTCTGCCCCATAGCAAATTACACAGCTAACCCCAACCCCTTGCCAAATAGTGGCTAGAGAAGTGTAGGTATGTCGTTCTGGAACTACTCAAAGTAGTACATTAAAAGAAGGATTACTTATTATTGTACTTATTTCTCCAAATTATTTACTTGATAGTTCCGCGGTAATAGTCTTTCCATAAGTAAGATTGCGCATCCAAAGAGGAAGAAAGAAAAATGAAAACAGTTCTGTAGGAGAATTCATGTAATTCTTCCCAAAATTAGTTTATAATATCATTTATTGTATCTACACAAGAAATGATCTTTTTTTTAAAATTTCAATTCATTTCTAAGTAATGAGTGGCTTTTCTATACAAAATAACTCCCTATATAAATAACTCCGAAGCCTTAAGGCACATTTCTTTTGAGCAAGCGAAATTTTCCACAAGCATGTCGATATGTAAACCCGTCCGCTTAGTTTTATGTCGAAGCTACTCGCCTAGAGCTACTTGCTTAAAAGCTACTAAATTTAATTTTTGAAACAAAGAATTAAAGATCTATTTCTTCTTTTAAAAAAACGACATTATTTTGATTTTTCTTTCCACTCCAAACTTATTTTTTCCTTCAATTCTTGCACGGCTTCTTCGTTCAGCTCCGTGTGAGGGTTGAGATGTCTTATCTCTCCTAGATCGGAGGTGATTTGAAATTATATAAAAGAATAAGCTTTTAACTGAAACTAAAAAGCAACATTAAAACGAAAGAAATTATTCCGTATAAACAAAAAAGATCATGACAATGTTGCTTCCAAATTAAATTCTAACAAAAAACGATCAAACGATTAATTAAAAAAATTAAGTTTTTCCGAGGGAAACAAAGAGCCAAGTTGAAATTAAAACGAATGAAAATTATTACTTTCCAGCCTATCTAACATATATCAATAAAACTAGTGCAAATAAATCAACTGGTGATATTTCCCTATGCTTGTAGGATTACAAAAAACTAGCGCTTTACTGAAAACATAAAACAATGTAGGAATTTTGATAAGGTAAATGTAAACCATTTAAGAACACTTTCAACCGCATAAAAGTCAAGCACTTTTAGATTGTTGCTTCATATTTTTTTTTCGTTTAATTTGGCATCGCTTCTGCACAATGAGTTCAGTTCAATGATTGACTGTCGTGTTGGATCTGAAAGACATTTAGATTCTTTTATAGACAAGTTCTAAGTGAAGGATAGTCTTATACTAAGTGTAATCTTATACACAGCGAAGTGTAGTCTTAATACTAATAAGTATTAAGACTACAGACTTTAGAATTTGTATAACAATTTGAAATCTTTCGGTTTTTTTTAGAGAATTAACTGGATTTCCAGAGTTCATAAGATAAGATTTATTCATCACGAAACAAACATACAATATTACATTTTACTATTCCCCAAAAGGCCCTTTGGCCTGTAAAGAAGGGGGAAAATAGTCACTTACTCAGAGAAGAAAAAAATTAAATAATCACTTACTCACAGAGAGAAGAGCAAAAAGGAGAAGAAAAGAAAATATAAATAAAATAAAAACTATAGAAAACGAAACTAAATAGACTAATAGATTGAATAGACTAAATTAATTAAGTAGATCAGTAGATAAAATAGACTCTATATTACGGTTGGCGAATGGATTCGTAACAAGAAAAAAATATTGAAATGTAATTAATTGATGGAAACTTACTGATTTAGCTTCAGATGACTTGGAGATCTCTGGCTTAGTCTCAATGATTTTCTTGGGCTCCTTAGGGACTTCTGAAACAGAAACAGTGGGAATAAAAAACCACTTATTTTTACGCACAATTATTGTACATTCATTTTTCTTCATCTTTTTCGCACGAACAAGATTTTCTTTTAAGATAATTCAATAGATAAAATTGCACAAGATATGACAAATTCAAGACTTAAAGCAAAAATGAGATCGATGCAATTATGAAAAAGACTAGCATTACCTGCCAACATCACGCTAAAAATACCTTTATTAATTGGCGTTATTACTATTACAAATTCTTGGACCTAACTTTTGACTATAACTTGGACTATAACATTTGGACCTAAAATATACTTATTGAAGCATTAGAGAACCCCGTCCTTCAAAACTGGGGTCCAGGCACCGTTTGAAGATTAGGGTGAAATCACAAATAGTTTTCTTTAGCACACTTCAGAGATAGTGCTTCCTATTTTGTGATTCCTCTACTACACAATTTGCTTCTTTATTCTAATTATGATTGCGGTGACTTGACCCAGCTTGTTATATTTTTAGTTCGCGAATTTTTTAATACAGTTATTAGTTATATTTCTTAAATTACTAAAAAAAAAAGAAGACATACGGTGCCGGCTTCCACTTATTCCTTTGAACACAATATTTGCATCACATTTAGGTCTTAACTATCAGTCTAATAGAAATCATCCATTAAACACAATTCATACGAGGTAAGTTAACCAAAAAACTATCCAGCAGTCACGCTATAATATGTTGATCATTACCCCGTGCAAAGAATAAACCAATACTCATCTCCCAGATACATTTACTAAACTATAAGAATTGCCTTAAAATTCGAAGAAGACTCGTTTTCGTCTTAAAAATCGCGCAATATAAACTTTATAGTTGCCAGGCTAATAGTATAACTAAACTAGAAATATACACGTAATTCAATTGTCCCCTTGGCTGTTAATAAGTAAGTTTTTGGCTCACCATACAAAATTTGTCAACAAAAGCGCACTAGCAACTATAACTCCCAATTGGAATACTTTAGGCATCTGTTTCCGAAACATGGACGCTGGTACTCAGCCAAATACGCAAAAATAATAATAAAAAAATAAATTGGCTCCGATGAATAGTGAATTAAAAGAATAGCCTTAGTTTGGCTAGATATTGTTTAAATTTACAGGTATCTAAAAGAAAACATGGTTAAAAAACTTAAAAATGACTGGATATTATTGCAGAAAATTTAATAGCTTTTAATTTTATGCTAACATTCCATTTCCGATAGTGCCACTAAAAAAAAATCAACAACAAATTCGATACAAGAACATAAAGATCGCTTAAATTCAAAACTCCGGTAAGATACCCAATAGTTGGATGGCTAGTCACCACTTCAGAAGTTAAATCGACGCTAAATCTATATTATTTCTGCATTGTATTTATTTGGATTTTCTAATAAGTATATGATTTGCTTAGATATTTTAGCCTGATCAAAAACTGGATATATCAAATGCAATAATTAGTGTCAACAACAAAAACAAATTCAACACCATCTAGCAATTGGTGACACTTGATATTTTTCCCAGTGTAAAAATATGAATAATTAATTTAATTAGTGTAATTTGTGAAATTGAGGTAGTAATAAGTGTCTGATCTCACCTCCTGAAAAAAAAACGACTGCAAAGCTTGAAATGATACCAAGCATCACCACGCGCTTAATAGCGTTGATAGTTTTTTTTTCTTTTCTTTTTTTGTCAACAATAGTTCCAGTTTCCACTCTTACTCATATTCCTTGGTTAAAAGTAGAACAAAATTACAGACTCAATTACAGCCTAATATATATTATATATGTATTATTATCTATATAATATACATTATATATATATACCTTATATATATCTTATATATTATATATATAATATAATATATATTATATAATAATATAATACACATTATAGCCTATTATAGACTAAATTACAGACTCAATCTTTGACAGTTAGTAAAGCAAGCATTACCAAGCAGAGGGATTGCATGTAAATAAACTATGCTGTAAGGGTAACTTTTGTCTATGTTAAAATATTAAAAAAAAAAAAAGATTTCCTAGATTGTAGTTGCCAAATCCCGACTAGCCTAGTCCAAGCTTTCAAAAGCTATGTACATCATGTCCAAGATTAGGAGCCTCATGTCAATGTTCTGGAAAAATACGTTTTAATCAAAATACTTGTCCAAGATATGGTGCTGTTCGAGTATTTGTAGTTTTACGTACATTTTCGATCTTGAAATCGCTAAACTCTTGTTGAAGAAGGTAGACTTTTCAGAATAATGCATTATTATCCCCCCCCCCCTTCAAGGCAAGAACACGATAGAGATTGCGCAAGCTTCCCTACAGTGTTTTAAGCATTATTTCAATGATTTTTGGGGGAGGGAGAGTTCAAAACCTAGGATGTTCACTTTGGACTGTCATTTATATATTATCAAGGTAAAATCTACTTCATGCCTAAAAAACTACATTTTCAAGAATAAATTTCTGACTTTAAGTATGAGGTCATGCAGAGGGACACACAGAAAGGAAAAGGATTCGATTTTCCCCTAAATTCCTTCATCCCGAAGAAAATATTTGGACTGAGTCTACCATACGAATGCTGCAGAAAGCCGCTACTTACAGATTGTGGGTAAAAGAGTTTTACATCGGCATTTAATTGCATTTGCGTTTGGATTAGCTTACTAATTTTGGTAGCTAAGATATTTAAACGAATCTATTGTTTTTGTTTTTTATGTAACTAGAATAACCTACCCCTCTCCTGTTAATGAACACAACACTAAACAAAATACATATACTCACTTGCAGCAAAGATGTTGGTGCTGCCCCCCCCCCCCATATGTAAAGGATACGTCAAAACCAAGCTCTTTGAAAACGTAAAAATTATGACCCTAAAAAACATATTTGGCATTTTGGATCTCCGGATAAATATTTCAAGGGATGTTACTTTTCAATAACAAAAAAAAATATGCTTTTTAATCTGAATTGAGATATGTACAACTCTTCTTAATTTTTAATTTATCCATCGGAGTATATAAAAAGGCACGTGAATATTTGCATAAAATTGGAAACTAGAGGAAAAAATTCCAAATAGGGGCCTGTTGGGATGAAAATTACACCTGGAAATTAAGCTCGTCTGAGACTTCAACAACAGAGGTTTCAAGCAACTATCTACAAAAAAAAGTGATCCTGGTATATTATCAAGAACGGGGTCATCTGGACAAAATTTAAAAATCTAGTTCTGTCTAGAGATTACAAAAAGAAATCGTACAACAGAAAAGTGGCAGCAACAATTTCGGCCCGAGGGTCAAAATCTTATCGATTGAAAATCTTGTCATAGCCAACTGATTAAGAATTATCAAAAACTACTTTTATAGCCTCCAGTTTCAAAGGCTATAACGGCGAGGGGTAAGAACCTCTAAAGCTCCCCTAGAGGTAGTGAAAAGGGTCTCTGTTATGGATTTAGTCCTATAAATTCCCTTTTTGATGTATCTAACTCCAAATTGAAAAGCCCTCTGTCCCCCTCCTAGCTAAACGACAGGACTTACCGATCTATTCTTATATTACACCTAAAAAAGTAAGTATGTACTAAGTATGTAAGAGAGCAGACAGAGATAGCCGTGTAAAAGGAACTTCACCTTAAATGAGGATTCCCAAGTCTTCCTCTAAGTGAAGATCAACAACAATAAGAAAATTATTGGCATTATCAAAGCTACATTGTCCGTTGCAATTTTCTTAAATATTCCAAGGGAGGGCAGTTACAAGAAAAGCTTGAATCTACATAGATTTTCAAACACCTAATGGTCACGAACTGTAAGTAAGGAGCTACTCTTGCCAATAGTAAAAAAAAAAAACACTCCGAAAAAAGAGATTTTGATAACAATTAATGCATCAAAGTAATTTTCTTTTTACGTTGATTCTGAATATATAAAAAACCAGTAGGTTTAATTTTACTCATTAAAAGTCATGAGTCTGAGAAAATTTGCCTAAAAACAGGGGGAAAAACACCCAAAAAGTCAAGCAATCTTGATGAAACTTACACCATCAGATCCAGTATTTCAGAAAACACTACTGAAGACGTTTCAGGGTCCTATCTACATAAATGTGGAATTATTCCAGAAGAAAAATCACAAATGAGTATTTATTAGTTTTTTTTCAAGGGATGATAATTTTGAGACATCCATTTTGTTCAGCCAAATTGAAAGGTCTAATAACTATGCCTCTGTCTGGGAATGATTTGACCCCGTAGAGCCCCGGAAAAGGGGCTGTAATGTATGCAACTTTCCCAGTGTTGACATATAGTATTTGTTATTGGGAAATACTCGGAAATTTTTCGGGGAGGGGCAATTTTCCAAAATTTTCCAGGGGAAATTTAACACAGGGGGAAGGAGGATTTCATGGCATGATTTGAAAAAAAAAGCCAGAAACTAAATAGAAAAGGTAAGTTTTTTTCAGCTGAAAGTAAGAAGCAACATTGAAACTTAAAACAAACAGAAGTATATGAGGGAGTATATGAGTATCAGAGTATTTTTCCATATATGAGGGAGGTTACTCTCCTCTTCCCTTGCTCTTTACACAAAGCTTGACTCTGTCCCAACACTTTAAGAATGACTCCTGAAACACACGGCTTTTTGATTCGAATAAGAAGCTTTTTTCAAGTACTAAAAAACTTCATATAAGTCATGAACACTCATATACGGAGTAATTTCTGCTCGCTCCTTACTTTCAGTTGAAAAAAATTCTTTAAATACTTCATAACTCTTAGGTACTGTTCCTTTTGTACTCATACGTCAAAGCTCGCCTTAACATGTCATATCAGAATCCATTCATGCAATTAGACTGAAATTGTTTTCAGAACAAAGAACATTCAATTATTCCCCATTAATGTAAGATTAATACTCGACACAGAATCTTTTACCCGTAAAATTGCAGTTGAAATTACAGATACTCGTTTATCTAGTATATATTACCTAATATGAAACCACAAATACCAACATTGGGAAGCCCCCCCCCTTCTGCCGTCCAAAGGACCGTGCGTATGTTCACCCATGGGTAAAGCCAAAAACTTTTAGCTGTGACCACTGTTTCAAGAGATATCAAAGGATTCAAGCGGCACAAACCTCAAGATTCCTTCAGAGAGCACTTTGAACCGGTTTTCAGAGGGGATCTTTCTCCTCCACTGTCTGCATGTGTGAGTAAAGAAATTTTTTTTGGAGAAATCAATTTTTCATTCCTGGAGTTTTCTTTTTTTTACACTACAATCTAGATTAACTAAGTTAATCCCTGCTCCAAATTAACTAAGGAATATTAACTGTCGTGCTCCAGATTAACTAAGGAAATGAGAATTGAGGAATTCCTCTTATTGCCCATTACACCAATCTGCTGGGTCTTTTAATCAGGACCAACAACATATGACTGGTAAAGCCTTTTCTTGTACATGCACACAGTTGTGGCCTTTGAGGAAAGAGAGGGGAGGGTGGGTTAATAAAACAAAAAGGGAGTTTTCAAATACTTCTAGAGTGACTTCTACGAGTGAAACCTGCCTTTTATTCCTCCCCTTGTGTAGGTCTTTTTCCTGATTTCCAATATCTTAGCTTTCACATCAACAAATTATCCCATCAATTAGATTTGTAAACAACGATGTATCTCGTAGGTTTTATATTTATTCGAGATACAAAACCATTAGTTATTTTACCCCTTTATTACCTGCCAAAAAAAAACAACACTTTTCTTGTACAGCCTTAAAAATGATTATTTCTAATTTACTCTGGTCTGGTCCCTGATATGCCTGCCAAATTACGTCGTCCTTCCTTATCTGGAAGTACCCAAACTAGCAAAACCAAGACCAACAGACCAACAGAAATTGTGATTCCTTATATGTCATAACTGTGTAAATATGAAAACATGGCCTTAAAAAAAGAACAAACACCAGATTTGACTTAAATGTACACAAAAAAACAAATATAAATTTGAAAAAAAGCTGGAACAATGAAATAAATTTTACGTATTGTGGGTAGTCCAAGATTCGAGCCTGAGACCCGTTGCACCTTAAGCAAGAATCATTCCCCTAGACCACAAGCCTTTCTAATTTAATCGCGTCTGGTCCCTAATACGCCTGACAACTTTCATTGTCCTAGCTTATCTGAAAGTGCCCAAACTAGCAAAAAAGGGACCAATACACCAAAAGAAATCGAGATTGCTATATGTCACTTGGTAAATACCAAGTGCCATAAAAATGACTTAAGGGTTATGTATTTTGGAAAAAAAAAATCAGAAAATAATGTGACTAAATTGAAGAGGTCACCATATAGGAGCCTACAGATAAATTATTCATGGCTTTACACAAATGAATCTGTCTATGACCTTGTAACTTAAATCAGTAGAACATATTTATAATTAAACAAAGAAAAGGAACCAAAGCAAGGAACCCTTTCAATCAATGAACAAAATAAGGGACATACACAAGTTTAGACAAACACCTTCACTGAGCAACTGTGTTTCCAAAAAGAAAGTTTTCAAAACAAACAAAACAAAAATATTTGAGGAATTTTAGAAGCAGAGGAAAGACTGAAAAAAGCAAAAACAAGAATAAACCAGCTTCAATAAAAAGAGATCATAAGAGGTGAACAAAAAATGAACTAAAATATATAACAGATAATAAACGATATTTAAAAGAACCAGACATTACTACCTTCTTGCTTTGTGTTTCAAGGTATCTCTTTCGATTTTCGTTTTGATTTAGAATGTGCACAAGTAGTATTTTAATCTTCCCCTAGCATAAAAAACCCTCCAATATCCCCCACCCTCAACTCCATTAATGGTTGGAACTGAATACACCTATAACAATTCGGGTTATCACAGTTTCCTAGGATTGGGGAGAAGTCATCACAGCAATCTGGAGAGGGGGGAGTCCTCCAATACCCTGTCAAATTTATGTTGATGTATCAATTGAATTTGTTCTTAAAACATGCTAAAAGCACCTCTAAATTTTAAACAAAAAATATATATATTTCAAGAGGTTTATAGAGATTATTTTCAAAAACTTGAAATTGTAATACCAATAGGTTTGCATAATTGTTTCACTGGATAAGAAAATTCAGAATTAAAGGAAATATAGAGAAATGCTGAATTCAGCTCTTTTCTTCCAATGAAGAAATGTTTTTTGTGCTAAAAAATTTTTGCACCCAAACCAAGTTTTTGACCAGTTGATCTGTTACTTTCTGGTGGAGGAGAGGAGATACTTTCATTTAATTGTGAAGGGAAAGGGTATTATCTTACCTATCTGTAGGTATGGTGACCAATATAGATGCTATTGTTTTAGTCACCATCAAAATTATAATCATTTTTACCTCTTTGTTATTTAATACTTAAAATTGACAGAATTGTTTATTTTCTCTGCAATATTTAAACACAATATTAGTGCATCAAATTGTTTGTTATTTTTCAGAAATAAGAGAATCATACCATTCTTGCTTTTAGAACCAACGTATACAACTTGTTGACTTGAAGGAGGCAACACTTTTTTGGGAGACATAGTCCTTTTTGGTACATTAGCCTCTGTTTGCCTCTTTGTCCATGGGTTAACTGATGGAGGAGGAGCTGGAATAAAAGGTTTTATTTGTTTTTGCTCTGTCGCTTTTTCACTTTCATCAAGTTCACTTTCACTTGCTTTAGCATCTTCATTTACACTTCTTTCACCTTCTGGCACAGACTTTTTAACATTAGTCTCTCCTTTTTTTATGCCATTTTCAGATTTCTTTGGCTGATCATAACGTCTATAACCACGACCTTGTCTATCATTCATTCGTGATTTTTGTTTGCTGCGAATTTCTTTCTTTGCTTTCCCTTTTACTTCTTCCCAATGTTCGTCTTGACTGGAAGATGTGCCATTTGCATAATTTTCAGTCTCTTTCACTGTCACTTCAGGTTTCACCTTTACTGGCTCCTGTTGATGCTCTTCAGCCTGAGCAGGCCCAACAATTGAGGCATAAGACGTCATTTCTTAAAATTAAACCTCTCCCTACAAAAACAGGAAATGAATCAATGATATATATATATATATATATATATATATATATATATATATATATATATATATATATATATATATATGTGTGTGTGTGTGTGTGTCTTTTTCTCTGATTGGATTAAATTAGCTTAATGAATCAGCTTTTTCAGTCTTATGCAAGCTTTCATGGTAAAAGTTAGGTTATGTGACATTAGGTTATACATCTCAGAAATGGGTTAAAAACTTTATTTAACATAACCTGACCTAAACTGTCATCATCAGACCTTGACTCAGACTGAAAAAGTTGACTGGCAATGCTGAATAAATCCAAGGAGAAAAAAAAGGTATTTTGGACGTTAATGGTAACATTTTGGACATATTATGGACATTTGTATATATAAATTTTAAAAAAAACTTCCCACAAAACAAGTTTTTTTCAAGAAAAGTAAAGAGCTCCATAAAGCAAAAATGAGCAAAGACGAATTCAAATAATGTTCCAAGTGTAAGAATACCCCAAATCGCCATCAATAAATAAGTGAAAATAAAAAAAAACAGAAATTACAAGAAATAACCAAATCAAACTCAAAATGAGCAAAATTAACACAAGTAGGGCTGACAGCCCACATGTCTTCTCAAAACCAGAACATAATTCGCATTTTGTTGAAAAAAAAAATACAGATAACCATGGATTGTCAGTTTAATTTACATATACTGATATTTATTCTTTAAGGTTTTAGTAACTTTCTATTTAATAAAGTAAAAAAAGTGAAAACATATTTAACGTACTTTGTTTTCAGTAAAGTGCAAATTATATTCTGGTCTTGAGAATGCAAGGGGGCTGTCAGCCCTCATCATGTAAATTTTTGCCCGTTTCGAGTTTGACTTAGTTATTTATTTCAATTTCTGTTCGTTTTTAGATTCATTTATTTATTGATGGAGATTTATTGTATGTTACTTAATTTGTGGTAATTTCATTTAAATGGCGATTTGTGGTAGTTACTTTAGTTAAGTCTGACAAAGTTGAACTGCGAGCTGTGTTGATCTGATATGGGCTGACCCCATAGTGGAAATATGTAGGACACTTGTTTTAAATTTTATTCCTTAATTAGTTTTTTTTTTAAATTTAATACATGGTATGTTTTTCACTTATTTTTAACTTTACGGATCAGGATCCAGCAAAGGTGAGGCTAAATAAATTTTTCTTGGGTCTAATTTGTGCTATAGATCTATTATTGAAAGTTTCAGTTATTTAAAACAAAAAATTTTTTAATCCATTGAATGCCAATGCTAATTGAAGATGGGAGCAGTGGAGGCAGTTACTTCCAAAGACCAGGGCATAGTATAGGCTCTGGGTCCATTCTTGAAAGTTTTACCCATCATAGTTCATCACTATCTAAGATACCAAAACCAATAATAAAATAAAAGATTGCCAGTAGTAGATAGAACACTGATAAGACTGCTTGGTAAAAGGAAGGCCGTAAAGGATCCCCAGTTTGGGAAAGTGTCTACAACCCTTATCTTAACTTAGTTTGAATAATTTTATAATGTTAATAAGCATAATATTATATTGTTGAGCACTATCTAAGTAAAGTTTTACTTTTTTATAACAGTCATTGCAAACTTGATATAAAATGGCCTTTACTTTCCAGTTAACCGTTAGATGGCAAAGTTGCTAATTTTGCTTGATTTAAGTTTGAGCTAAGCAATCATAACAAAAGATGATTTTAGATTGTAGATTAACATGGTATTTTCTTTGATTTCAGCAAAATCAACGAGGTCTACAATTGCAAGGTGTGGCAAGACAAGCTTGCATCAGACATGCTGTGTAATAACATGACATGTGGCAGTTACAAGTAAAACAGTAATGGAAAGATGGGCTGACACAAACGAATAAAATAGCAATTGCATGCCTCTAGCGACATTAAGCATGCCTCAAGCGACATTAAAACTTAAACGAACAGAAATTATTCCGTATATAAAAAAGAGCTAAGAGCTCATATGGCACTTGTTCATATGGTATGAGCTCTAACAAAATTCTATGAATCAATAGATTGATTTAAAAAGGAAAATAAGAGGCTTAATGCCGGTCAGGATTTAAAATAAGAGCTCTGAGTCACGATGTCCTTCTAAATATAAAAATTTATTAAGATCCGATCACCCACTCGTAAGTTATAAATACCTAATTTTTTCTAATTTGTCCTCTCCCTTTAGCCCCCCAGATGGTCGAATCTGGGAAAACGACTTTACCAAGTCAAATTGTGCAGCTCCCTAACACGCCTACCAAATTTCATCGTCCTAGCACGTCCAGAAGCACGAAACTCGCCAACTCACTGAACCCCTCCCCCCAAATCCCCCAAAGAGAGCGAATCCAGCACGATTCTGTCAATCACGTATCAAGGACATTTGTTTATTCTATCCACCAAGCTTCATCCCGATTCCTCCACTCCAAGTGTTTTTCCAAGATTTCACCCTCCAACTCCCCCCAATGTCAAAAGATCTGGTCGGGATTTAAAATAAGAGCTCTGAGACATGAATTCCTTCTAAAAAACAAATTTCATTAGGATCCGACCATCTATTCGTAAGATAAAAATACCCCAATGTTCAAGTTTTTCAAGAATTCCGTTTTCCCCCTCCAACTCCCCCCAATGTCACAGGATCTGGTCAGAATTTAAAATCAGAACTTTAAAGCACAAGATCCTTCTAAATATCAAATTTCATTGAGATCTGGTCACCCTTTCGTAAGTTAAAGAAACCTTAATTTTCAAAATTACCCCCCCCCCAATTCCACCAAAGAGAGCAGATCCTCGTCCGGTTATGTCAGTCACGTATCTTAGACAGGCTTCTATTCTTCCCATCCAGTTTCATCCTGATCTCACCGCTTTAAGTATTTTCTAAGATTTCCCATCCCCCCCAACTGCCCCCCGCCCAATTACGCTTGATCGATTTAAAATAAAGATCTGAGTTACGAGGTCCTTCTAAATATGAAGTTTCATGAAGATCCGATCACTCCCTCGTAAGTTAAAAATACGGCATTTTTTCTTATTTTTCAGAATTAACCCCTCCCCCCAATAGAGCCGATCCGTTCCAATTATGCAAATCACGTATGTAAGACTTCTGCTTATTTTTCCCACCAAGTTTCATCCCGATTCCTCCAAACTAAGCGTTTTCCATGATTTTAGGTTTTTTTAATAAAAGGTTTTAGTTTTTTTTCTAATTTTTCAGAATTAACCCCTCCCCCAACTACCCCAAAGAGAGCGGATCCGTTCCAGTTATGTCAATCATTTATCTAGGACTTGTGCTTATTTTCCCCACCAAGTTTCATCCCGATCCCTCCACTCAAAGTGTTTTCCAAGTTTTAGGTTTCCCCCTCCCACCTCCCCCCCAATGTCACCAGATCCGGTCGGGTTTAAAATAAGAGCTCTGAGACACGATATCCTTCTAAATATCAAATCTCATTGAGATCCGATCACCCGTTCGAAGTAAAAAAATACCTTATTTTTTCTAATTTTTCAGAAATACCCCCCCCCCCAACTACCCCAAAGAGAGCGGGTCCGTTCCGTTTATGTCAATCATGTATCTAGGACTTCTGTTTATATTTCCCACCAAGTTTCATCCCGATCCCTCCACTCTGAATGTTTTCCAAGTTTTAGGTTTCCCCCTCCCAACTTCCCCTTAATGTCGCCAGTTCCGGTCGGGATTTAAATAAGAGCTCTAAGACACAATATCCTTCTAAACATCAAATTTCATTGAGATCTGATCACCCGTTCGTAAGTTTTAAATACCTCATTTTTTCTATTTTTTCAGAATTACCCCCCCCCCCCCTCCAACTACCCCAAAGAGAGCGTATCCGTTCCAATTATGTCAATCATGTATCTGGGACTTGTGCTTATTTTTCCCATCAAGTTTCATCCCGATCCCTCCACTCTAAGTGTTTTCCAAGATTTTAGGTCTCTACTCCAACTCCCCCCAATGTCACCAGATACGGTCGGGATTTAAAATAAGAGCTCTGAGACACAATATCATTCCAAACATCAAATTTCATTAAGATCCCATCACCCACTCATAAGTTAAAAAACTTCATTATTTCTATTTTTTCCGAATTAACCGGCCCCCCACTCCCCCACCCAGATGGTCAAATCGGGAAAATGATTCTAATTTAATCTGGTCCGGTCCCTGATACGCTTGCCAAATTTTATCGTCCTAGCTTACCTGGAAGTGCCTAAAGTAGCACCTAACATAAAAAAGTAGCACTCTACCTAAAGTAGCAAAACCGGGACCGACAGACAGACCAACAGACAGACCGACAGAATTTGCGATTGCTATATGTCACTTGGTTAATATCAAGTGCCATAAAAAGGTTGACCCCTCGTCAACGCCTCGCTCTTTATTCTAAAAGTTTTTTTTATTGTTTTAAAAAGTAGAGCTGAGAGAAAGAGTCAAACTTTAACATTAAGAGCCAGGCGTTGAGGAGGGGTCAACCCCTTTTATATACGGAGTCATTTCTGTTTGTTTAAGTTTTAATGTTGCTCCTTACTTGCAGTTACTCCAGAGTATCTGATGTTGTAAGTGGAGTAACCTAGGGCACTGTTTTGGGTCCTACTATATTCCTTACATATATCTATGATATGGTGAATGGAATAAAAAACCACATTACTTTCTATGCACATGACTCCAAGTTGTTCAGACCTGCTGAGCAACAAAGTCTGCGGTGTGACCATTTTTAAATTCAACAAGAGCTAAGAGCTCATATGGCACTTGTGACGAGGTCGGAAGAGCCAAGAGCTCATATGGTATGAGCTCTAGCGAAATTCTAAGAATCAATAGATCGCTTTAAAAAGAAAATCAGAGGCTTAATACCGGTCGGGATTTAAAATAAGAGCTCTGAGTCACGAGGTCCTTCAAAATATCAAAATACATTAAGATCTAATCACCCACTCGTAAGTTAAAAATAACTCAATTTTTCTAATTTTTTCTCTCCCTTCAGCCTCTCAGATGGTCGAATCGCGAAAACGACTTTATCAAGTCAATTTGTGCAGCTCCCTGACGCACCTACCAATTTTCATCATCCTAGCACGTCCAGAAGCACCAAACTCGCCAAAGCACTGAACCCCATCTCCTAACTTCCCCAAAAAGAGCGGATCCAGTCCGGTTACGTTAATCACGTATCTACGACATTTATAAGCGTTTTCCAAGATTTCCGCTTTCCCCCTCCAACTCCCCCCAATGTCAAACGATCTGGTCGGGATTTACAATAAGAGCTCTGAGACATGATATACCTCTAAATATCAAATTTCATTAAGATCCGGTCACCCGTTCTTAAGCTAAAAAAAAAACTCAGTTTTTCTGATTTTTCGAAATTAACAACCCCCAGCTCCCCAAAGAGAACGGATCCGTAGCAATTATGTCAATCTCGTATCTATAACTTGTGCTTATTCTTCCCATCAAGTTTCATCCTGATCTCTCCACTCAAGGCTTTTCCGAGATTTCCGGTTTCCAAGATTTCTGTTTCCCCCCTCCAACCCTCTATGTCCCCGGATCCGATCCGAATTGAAATGGAGCATCTGAGACATAAGATTTTTCTATTTATCAAGTTTCATTAAGATCCGATTAGGATTTCCCCCTCCAACTCCCTTCAATATCTCCAGGTCTGGTCGGAACTGAAAATGAGAGTTCTAAAACACAAGATCCTTCTAGATATCAGATTTCATCAAGATCTGATCACCCGTTCATAAGTTACAAATGCCTCAATTTTTCTAGTTTTTACAAATTATCCCCCCCCCCACTCCACCAAAGAGAGCGGATCCGGTCCAGTTATGTCAGTCACCAATCTTGGACTTGTGCTTATTCTTTCCATCAAGTTTCATTCTGAATTCTCTGCTTTAAGCGTTTTCCAAGATTTCCAGCCCCCCCCCCCCCCTAGTAACACTGGATCCGGCCGGGATTCAAAATTAGAGATCTGAGTTTCGAGGTCCTTCTAGATATGAAATTTCATCAAGATACGATCACTCTTTTGTAAGTTAAAAATACTTCGTTTTTTCTAATTTTTTAGAATCAAGACTCCCCCTAACTCCCCCAAAGAGAGCAGATCCGTTCTGATTATATCAATCCCGTATCTAAGACTTGTACTTATTTTTCCCACTAAGTTTTATCCTGATCCCTCCACTCTAAGCGTTTTCCAAGATTTTAGGTTTTGCCCCCCAATTTCCCCTCGACCGGATCCGGTCGGGATTTAAAATAAGAGCTCTGAGACACGATATCCTTCTAAACATCAAATTTCATTAAGATCCGATCACTCCTTCGTAATTTAGAAATACCTCATTTTTTTAGAATTAACCCTCCTCCTCCAACTCCCCCAAAGAGAGCGGATCCGTTCCAGTTATTTCATTTTTTTTCAAATTAA
Organism: Artemia franciscana; assembly: GCF_032884065.1. Classification (NCBI taxonomy): domain Eukaryota; kingdom Metazoa; phylum Arthropoda; class Branchiopoda; order Anostraca; family Artemiidae; genus Artemia; species Artemia franciscana. The sequence continues at coordinate 18,765,825 of NC_088872.1, read as the reverse complement.
CCAACCCCCTACTCCCCCCCAGATGGTCAAATTGCAAAAAAAACAACTATTTCTAATTTAATCTGGTCCGGTCCCTGATACGCCTGCAAAATTTCATCGTCCTAGCTTACCTGGAAGTACCTAAAATAGCAAAACCAGGACACAGACCAACAGAATATGCAAGTGCTATATGTCACTTGGTTAATACCAAGTGCCATGAAAATGGGCAGAGGGCTTGCAAAAAGCTCAGGTGATTAGTTTGGGATTCACCTGCTCAGTTAGCACGCTATCATCAATGACCACCAGCTACAGGATCATCCTATTTCTGGCAACTGCAATTTAAGGTAATTATTGGCTAATTGAGTTCAACACATCAAAGTGCAGTTTTCTTTACTTTGGTAGCAATTGCCATTGTTGTAAGTACAACAACTATAATCCCACTTCAATGTCAAATTCATTACTTAGGATAAGTCACAAAAAAAAGATTTAGGAATACTAAAAGATGAACAACTAAAATTCCATGGCCCCCAGCAATAAACAGTCTTAAAAGCAAATTCAAGCATAGGTCTCCTCAAATGCACTATAACCAAGTGATTCCACAAAAAAATCTTTTAAAGGCTATGGTCAGACTTGTATTGGCTTTTTATGCATGTTTTCCCCCCTATTCCTATAAGAATGATACTAGCCTAATTGAGGGATTTCAAAGACATGCGAAAAAGTGTATAGCTGGCCTACATGATCTCCCTTACAACAAGAGACTAGAGTGCCTGCAGTTGCCAACACTAGTTTTCAGACACAACTTTAGTGACATGATGCTGGCCTACAAATATAATGCACAACCAAATAGCCCCCTCATTAGCAAACATTCAAGCCAGCAAGTAAAAAAAGGCTAAAGGCATAAGCTTTCAAAACCACCTGTTAATAAAAAAAAGCGGCAACATTTCTTCTCTAAGCATGTTGTTGATGACTCAAAGAGTCTTCAAGCTAAAACAGTGGCTTCCCATTCACCCACTGATACCAACATCACCATACAAGTGTCTTGCTTGGAGGCTGATGCTGGTTGTCATAGCCAACCATTTCACATACTCAATCCAAAGTTGTTTTTTGTGTGGTGGTGTCAGGTTCGAATCACTGAAGAATGGTCATCATAGAACATACCTACCTTGTGGTCACTGTTACTGAGTAGGCTTAAATTACATCCCTTCAGTAGACCTCTTACAGTATGTCACTGGGCCTTAGCACATTGACAAAAGCTTACCATCCTTAACAGAGAACACAAGAGATCCAGTATGGACCTTTATTTTACTCCAAAGTGCAAATTAAAATAATCTCTGGTTGATATGATATTACTGAACCTAGTCAAAGCATTTTCAAAGTATGGCATTGCCTTAAATTACAGCTTGAAACAATCTAAGGATTTTTCCTTGTGAAGCTCCAGTCTTCATCTGAAAATATCAACAGTCAGCAATAGCTGCATATTCAGAGAATTTGACCCAATCATTGACATTTCCAGAAGAAAAGAACTAAGTAAAGACTGTGGTTTAGCTAAACTTATTTAGAAGTTTCTGCTGATGGTACAGAAGTGTTGGAAGTTTCAGTTTCGCTAGTTTTACAGGGTAAGAGAGTTCCTACATGCCAGATACCATTTTAATGGCACATCTCTGTATGTCTTCCAGAACCTTAATACCTGTCTTAAAACATGGGGAGGTAGGAGATATCCCACCTTAAAGTGTGGTCTGAACTAGTCCTTTGCACAGAAGACTCTGGGGTTCATTGTCAATAATGACAGCAACATTTAGCTCATTATTTATGTGTCCCCGTCGTCATTTATATATCCTCCTGTGCCCCCGGCGTCCCCGTTGTAGTTGTGTCCCTGTGTCCCGGTCGTCATTTGTATCCCGGTGTCCCGGTCTGTATATACATTCGTTTTTGAAATGGTATATGATGAAATAAATTTTGTATTTTTCCCCTTTTTTTCTTTTTAGTTTTTTTTTGGTTTTTACTTTTTTAGTTTTTTTTCTCTTTTCTTTTTAGTTTTTTTTATTTTTAATTTTTTTTTAGTTCTGTTTTTCTCCTTTATTTTTCATATTTTTCATTTTTTTATTTTTTTCTTTTTTAGTTTTCTCAGTTTTTTAGCTTTTTTAGTCTTTTCATTAGTTTTTAGTTTTTTTTTCTTTTTAGTTTTTTTGTAGTTTTTACCTTTTTTTTAGTTTTTTTTTTTTTTACTTATGTCCAGGTCGTCATTTATACTCCCTGTGTCCCGTTCGTCATTTGTGTCCCAGTGCTTTGTTGATGGTGATTGCTAATCAAACATTCCTTGCGTCCCGGTCGCTTTCTCTTTGAGTGTCCTGGTCGTCATTTATATTCCCTATGTGCCGGTGTCTCGGTCGTCATTTGTATCCTGATGTCCCGGTCTGTAATTTCGTCAGTCGACACAAAAACATGACGTCACTCGACAGACACACACACACACAGACAACTTATCTATCTATATATATAAAAATAAGTTATCTGTGGATGTGTCTGTCAGGTAACGTCATGTTTGTGTGTTGACTGACGTCATGAAGTTAGTTGTTGTCATTTTTGTTATGACGGTGACGTCATTAAAGATATATAAGACATGCGTTCACGTAGAAATCTATTAATGTTTAACTTTAAAATGACTGATGAACTTACAATGGCAACAGCCAAGGAAGATGCTCAAAGAGTCTATGCCAAAAAACTTGCTGCTGATAGAGAAAGTCAGAAAAGAAAGCGTGCTGAGGAATCAAAAGAACAGCAAGGAAACAGGCTTCAGGCTGATAGAGAAAGAAAGAACAGAAAGCGTGCCGAGGAACTACCAGAGCAACGCGAAAGCAGACTTGCTGCTAAAAGAGAAAGTGAAAAAAGAAGGCGTGCCGAGGAATCACAAAAACAGCAAGAAATCAGGCTTGCTGCTGAAAGAGAAAGTAAGAAAAGAAAGCGTGCCAAGGAATCAGAGCAACCTGAAAGTTATTGCCTGGCATTCAGGTACAGCCCAGTCGATAATTATAGCTTGAGTAGATGTGTTCAAATCGGAACTATGTCTAAAATTTGTCCCTATTGCAAGGCCTTGAAATTCAATGGTGAAACAATGGGAATGTGTTGCGCCTCAGGAAAAGTTAAACTTACTCTATTGGCTGCACCACCAGAGCCATTGAAGACTTTCCTTACTGGAACTACGTCAGAATCTAAGCATTTTTTGAAACAAATCAGAAAATATAACTCATGTTTCCAAATGACGTCGTTTGGAGCCCAAATCGAAAATCCAGATCAATTTAGGTCTATTTTCAAAGTAAAAGCGCAAATTTATCATAGAGCAGGGTCCCTTCTACCAATCTCAGGCGAGAATCATAAATTTTTACAATTGTACTTCATCAGTGATAGAAATTCTGAATTGAATGCACGTTGCAAAATTTCTCCCAACGTTGAAAGGACAATCGTTTCCCAATTGCAACATCTTTTCCACGAAAATAATAATTTAGTGCGTCTGTTCAAAACAGCCATCGATTTGATGCCTACTGATACGCATAAAATTGTTATTTCCGCTGACAAAACGCCTCCTGGCCAACATGTGCGTAGATACAATGCTCCAACTATCGACGAAGTGGCCATCGTTATGGTCGGTGATCAGTTTTTACCTCGAGATATTATACTTTATAAGCGAAACGCTCAGTTGTTTCATGAATGCTTCAGGATATAGCAAAAAGCAATATCCTTGACTTTTAGTATCCAACACTATTACTGGCAATGATGATTACCCACAATATAGAAGATCTACTGAAGATGGCGGTAAAACAGCAATAATAAAGAAGCGTAACAGTACCACCATTGAAGTAGATAACCAGTGGGTTGCTCCATATTCCCCATTATTATCAAAAACATTTAATGCACACATAAACGTTGAATACTGTAACTTCGTAAAGGCAATCAAATACATATGTGGCTTGCAGCCCGAAATCAAAGATATCAACGAAATCGCACAATATCAGGCTGGAAGATACATAAGCAGTAATGAAGCTGTTTGGCAAATTCTTTCATTCCCGATACATGAACGTAGTCCAGCTGTTGTTCACTTAGCGGTACATTTACAGAATGGTAAACGTGTTTATTTCTCGGAAACCAACGTGCAACAAAGAGCCCTGAATCCACGAGATACAAAGTTAACCGGTTTCTTTTTGCTTTGCAAAAATGATTCTTTTGCAAAAAACTGCTGTATACTGAAGTGCCTTCGTATTACACATGGAATACTAAAAATAAAGTATTTGAACGTCGAAAACAGGGTAAGTCAGTCAATGGCCAACCTACCATCTTCAAAGATACCACAATAGGAAGACTCTACGCCGTTCACCCCAATCAACATGAATGCTTCTTTCTACGCCTGCTTTTGGTGAATGTACCCGGTCCAACATCCTTTGAGTATTTGAGAACTGTAAACGGTACTATACATGACACTTACTGTAGTGCATGCCAAGCTCTGAATTTATTGGAGAATGACCAACACTGGGATAACTGCATCAATGACGCGTGCAAAACGTCAACTCCAAGTCAAATTTGTGCATTGTTTGGAATCATTCTAACAACTTGCTCTCGTTCAGCTCCAACAGAGTTATGGGGAAAATATAAATCAAAATGTCTGAAGATATACTCCATCGAAAATGGTTAGAGATGTCAGATATGACTTTTGATTTTACATCAGAAATTTATAACTACACTTTAGTCATTATACAAGATTTGTGCGTATGTATGGCAAACAAACCTCTTCAGGATTTGAGAATGCCTTCACCTAATCATACTGCTGCTGTTTTGACATGTGTAGAATTGGATCGTGAACAAAGTTACAGTATGAGTGATCTATTGTTGTATGTACAAAATAACATTTCCAAGTTAATGTCAGAATAAAAAGACATTTATGGTATGATAATGCATTGTGTTGATAACAATGTTGGAGAAATTTTCTTTTTGGATGCACCAGGAGGTACTGGTAAAACGTTTGTGATAAAACTAATTCTGGCATTGCAGGAGATTTCAGGCAAACATTACCAATAATACCTAGATCAACCCCTGCAGACAAAATGAATGCTTGACTGAAAAATTCTAATTTATGGGCACACGTAAAAACATTAAAATTAACTACAAATTTGCTTGTCCGATTGCAAACGATGACTCTGGTCAAAAATTTCCAGATCAATTGCTGGCAATTGGAAATGGAAAGCTCCCAGTAGACTCAATTTCAGGATGTATACAACTACCTGCTGAATTCTGTAATTTAGTGACGTCCAAAAATGAATTGATTGAAAAAGTATTTACGAATATTCCAAACAACTATAAAAATAATAAATGGCTAAGTTTTACAAGTCAGTCAACACAGTTTTGGAACCAAATGAGGTGGTTAATTATCCATCTGAATTTTTAAATTCTGTTGATCTTTCAGGGTTTCCACCACACATGCTACAACTAAAAATAGGTGTACCAATAATGCTGTTAAGAAATATCAACCCACCAAAGCTTTGCAATGGCACGCAACTCGCAATAAAAAAACAATGAAAACATAACAGAGGCCACAATCTTGACAGGGCCTTTTGAGGGTGAGGCTGTTCTTATTCCTTGCATTCCTATGATTCCAACGGATCTGCCTTTTCAATTTAAAAGATTGCAATTCCCAATTCGATTAGCATTTGCAATCACCATCAACAAAGCTCAAGGTCAATCATTAGAAAAATGTGGTATAGATCTTAATACTTATTGTTTTTCCCATGGACAATTGTATGTTGCATGTTTGAGGGTTGGTAAACCTGACAATCTATTTATATGTAGTGACAATTGGACAGCAAAGAATGCTGTATATTCGCAAGTTTTATGCAGTTAATTTGTATTGTATCTATCTATCTATATATAAACGAGTTCTGTGTATGCATGTTTCTTTGTTTTTAAAAAGAGCGCTTGCATATGACATCATTATAAGTACATAAGGCTTTGTACATGCAGAGACAATGGGAAAGCCAAGAATGTTGTATATTCGCAAGTTTTACATAGTTCAAAACACATATATAAATCTATCCATATTCATAGGTGGTACACAGGGACACAACTACAATGGCGCGTAACAACTTACGCGCGCGGGGGGGCTTGGGGGGCGTGAAGCGCCCCCACCAACTAGGTGTTGGGGTGGCGCGAAGTACCATCCCAACAGCTAGTTACAGATAAAATGCAAATTTCTGATTTTTCTTGAACTGCAATAATTTCTGTATTTAAATTTCGAGCAAATTTTACTGATTTGGACACCATTGTAAATGCAAAAAGTGTCCTGTACCTGTGTTGGTTGTGTTCAAGTCTGCTGAAACTGCAAGAAAAGTGTTTTCATGTAAGTTGAAACTTGCTTGGTCAGAAATATTTTTTACCAAGTACCTAACATCAAAAAAGAAACAGATTCTTGACTTGACTAAAAGTAAGCTTGGAAACAGAAAAGTCTGGTTGAACAACAGGACAATTTTTGGAAAAGACTCAGCAGGAGAGATCCATAAAATTAGAGCTATGGCTGAAGTGGTCCGTTTGCCAAATCTGACTGCATAATTTTGAGTTATGAAATTATGTTGTTGCACTACTTGTATGTTTGTTTTCCTCTTTGCATTTTATAGCGAAAATGTCAGTTTCTTTCATGTTTATCTCTTCCTTTTTCCTTCTTCTTTCTGCCTATCAGACTTTTTTTGTATTAAATAAATATTTGGGGTTTTTAATTGATGAAAATCTGTTGTGGAAAAACCATTCAAATGCTATAGCTGAAAAATTAAGCAGAGTTCTTGGGGTGATGCAAAGAAATAAAAATCTGGTCCCAAAAAAGATTCTAAAAATGATTTATTTTTCTATATTTTGTCCATATATTAGCTATGGATGCTCTATATGGGCAAGTAATTTTGTAACATGTTTCAAAAGAGTACAAAAACTTCAGAATAGAGCTGTAAGATTATTATTAGAATTTTATGATTCTGATGATGTTCCTGCTCATGAGCATTTTAAAAAGAATAAGTTAATGGATGTATCCCAAATTCAAGGTTACCAAGTTGTGATTATCTCATATAAATATTTGAATTGCCTGCTCACCCCTGCTTTTGAAAATCTTTTTACTTTTAATAGACTGTCATGATCATAATACAAGAAAAGCTGATAACACTCATGAGTTTAGGAGTACTACTTGGGCATCTTTTGTGATTTGCCATTATGGTCCCCATGTTGGAATATTTTGCCTGAGGGTGTGAAAAAGGTGCCTAGTCTTCCAGCTTTCAAGTCACAGGTAAAGAGATTTCTTTTATCTTGTGAGTAATTTTAATGTAAAGCCTTTTCCAGGTTGTCATTCTATTCAAGGCATTTCCTTGATTTACTTGCTGTTAATTTTTTCTGTCTTCTTCTGTCTTTTTCCCCTTTCTCTTTTTTTTCCTTTCTTCCTTTGTCAGTTGAGTTTCTTTTGTATTGAGTAGCGTGATATGAATGTGGTTTTAATTAGCTGAGGGTGATAACCTTGCTTGCCCTTACAAGCTTATTGCCTTCCTTGGCAGGCAAATGGCAAATAGTGTTTGTTTTCTTTTCTTAATAAATGTACATCTCAATACCTTAAATCACTGGTACTAGTATGTACATCACATATCTATTCTGCTATTATTGCTTAAAATATCTGTGAAAAGAAACATACATAGATTAAAATAAGGCTAAAATACCAGAAAAAATAAATAAATAAAAAGGTCAATACAATAAAAACAGAAGTTAATTTAGTTACTATAGTTAAAACATCTATAAAAGGAAGCATAAATACAAAATAAAAAGGTCAATACAATGAATATAAAAGTCAATACATTATAACTTCTCTTGAATTTTCCTTTGTATCCATTGGTTACAACAGAAGGTCAGCTCAAGTGTTAATCACCATTCATGTTTCTCTATGTACTGTTAAAATGATGCATTATCTTTTAGCTGAGGCTTTGTTTGTCAGACTTCTATACAGCTCATTGATTTGCCACTAAATTTCTACTGATTATAATTTATATGTTCAAATTCTTATGAAACTACAAACCACACATGTGGCAAAATCATTAACTGCAGCCCAAATTTGAAAGTTGTATGACAGAGCAATAAAAAATTGTGGTGGAATATTGAGCAGGAGAATTGGTATAGGAACATGCTCATTTACCAACATAAAACCATAATTTAGGTAAAATTCTAGATCAGTGACTTTTGGCTATCTCAGAAAGGGGCTAAATTAGGAAAATGAAACTTTCATGGATGGGTCAAAAGGCTAAAGTATGTCATGGGAAGGTGATTTGAAGTACCTACCTTTACTTCCTCTCCCTCTAGAGGGTCCTGACCTTTAAAAATATGTATGTTATAAAAGTGAAACCTTGCAAAATAGATCTTCTGCTTGAATGAAGTATAACAAAATCGTTTTCTGTTTCATAACTTTGCTCAGTCCCAATTTATAAGATTTTAAAGATATGCAAATATATTTCCTAAATTTGGAAAAAAAGAACATTGACATGGCTCAGAATTCTACTTAAATCACAGGAATTACATTTTCAGAGCTAAAGCAACTAGTAACTGAAAACTATGGTAAAATATTGTTTTGTCAAAATTTCAATAGGTCACTTGTCATGTAGGCAAATTTCAGGTCCTCTAGAGGAAGAAGGAGTGGAGGTGGGTACTTTAAAATACCTTCCCGTGACATACTTTAGCCTATAGACTCATCCCTGAAAGTTTTATTTCCTAACTGCACCCCTTTCCAAGATAGCCAAAAGTCACTAAAATAGAATTTTACCAAAAATATTCATTTAACCACTATACTTCTAGAAGTGTTTTGGTCATCTTAACAAAAATTGTTGGTCAATGTTGGTATTACCAGAACAATTTTTTGGGACATGAAATTATTGTTAATAGAGGTATTTAACTCACTGTTATGGAGTTATTCTGGCCTAAATATTCTTATATTTATGCATATAGAATTGCAATCACTTTTATTTTTGTTGATAAGAAATTTCAAATTCCTAACATTTTTAAGACTGAAAATTGCTCTGTGGCTTTTAAAGACAATTTTTTTGTTAGGTTGAGTTTGAGGTAGTTTTGCAAGAGAGAAAAGACATTTAAAAAGTCAAAATGCATCTATTATCAATAGTTTCATGACCCAAAAGAATTATTCTGGTAATACCAACATTGACCAAATTGTTCTGAGAATCTAGTCCTGTGCTAGGATAAACGTAGGAAACTGTTCAGATAGGTTATTTAAGAACTGCTGACACTGGCTTGTTTTGCAAGCTTAGGCTAGCCTATTTCAGCATTTTAAACTTACAAAAGAGCTTGATCAAAGGATTACCATTGGCTTGTTTCAAGGTTATTTTTACAGTTGGAGACTTAAATTGAGGATTTGACTTGCTATTGGCTTTTGTTAAGAGCCTTGATTTAAGCTTGCCAGGCTATACTTAGTCAGCTTTTAAGCTTGCTGCAAGTTTTGTAGAGGCTTTGGCTTGCTTTTCAAACCTTGTTTGGCTTTCATAGCAAGCTTGATGAAAGGAACTTTGTAGTAGACTAGAAGCTTTACAAGTAGCCTAGTCTACATCTCTGCAAAAGGGAAGAGAAAGAGTGTGCTGAAAGCCCAACTCTATACTAGAATTAAAATTTCTTTTTTTAATTTCCAATACATAGTAGCCTGGGTTAGTCTACCTGAAAGCAATTTTCAAACTATTGGGAGTTTCAGGGTAGGCCTAAACCAAGCTTCAGTTCAGTATATTTGTCTTTCTTATTTCAATTTGATAAGTGGAGCATAAGTAGCCAAACTTAGCCTATATTGTTGGGCTTAAATTCCAGCAAAGAACTTAAGCCTTCACTATAACAAAATTTCAAAATATGTGTGAAACTGCAATTCGATGAAATACATATAAAAGATCCAGATGAAAATTACCATGAAGAATGTCTTCGATAAATTTCCAGAGCCAATCTAACTATCACACAATAACCTAGCACGTTTTAACCACGTGCTAAAAGTCGCTGTCAGATGTCGTGTTATATACAAATAATGATAATGAAGAATATACTTCAGGTTCTTCAACAATATATCTATATATCTAATAAATATCGTATATATCTAAAGAAAGAAAGACAAGAAAAATTGGTATATGCAACGGTGAAACGAACCTCAATAGGAAATCAGCAAACTGGGCATGATAGAGACCCTTTAAAAAATGTTTTAGTATATTTCAGTGAACAAATGATACAATTTTTTTCTAAAAGAATGTCAAGGATACATGTTTTTTTTCTTTCTTTTTTTTGAGGAAGTGACCCTGTCGAACCAATAGTCTTTGGCTATTAGTAAGGATGAAAATTAAAAGCTCTAGTACTACTTTGGAGCAACTTATATCAGAGCAAACTAGTGTTTTTTTTGTGATGCTAAACTACAAATTTGGCCCATTGAAGGCCAAAATACAATCGAGTGAAAAAACAAATAGCTGATGAACTTTAGCATTAGCAAAAAACTATGCATATACCCTTCTATTTCAAGAAGAAATAATTCTGCACGATGGCGTATATTTGTTTTCAAAGATATACACAGTCCATACAAAATCAATGGTTAGTGTGGACAATTTTTTGTAACTTTTATTTGACCGAGCTCATCCATTTGAGGCTTCATAAATTTATCTTCAGTGGTTTATGCTTGCACACCAAGCATCAGCAACGAAGAAAGTGGATTTTCGAGTGGGTGAAGGTTTGTGTGTTCAATCTCAAAAAGTATATTTTTAGGCCAATTTTTTTTCATATTTAAATAGATATGGAGTTAGGGAAATAAAATTCACTCTTTTGTTTCGCTCAGTATAAAAAATGGCCTACTTTTGAACCACTCATCCCGTGTTGAAAAAATGCCTTAATCTAACATAAAATATTACATCTATAGGCCTGCTGCTGAAGAAGGGTAGGTTTTGGGAGGACTACTTAATGAAAAAGATATATGTTATTTCCTTCCCTTGAAATTCCTTAAAATAACGATCCCAAGTTCAAAATTTATAATTTATCCCCCCCCACACACACAAAAAAAAACATTTTTAAGCAGTGCTTGATTGAGCTAAACAATCAAATGCATCATGGGCGATATCCGTGAAGTAACTATTGCTAAAAGTGAGGAGCATCGCATTATTTCTATATAGAATGTCATGCATGGTATTTCTTTATCCACCGGATAGTCGTACTGAACCAGTGATTGTTATTTTAATTTTTCAATTTACAAACATAAAAAACACTTATACTATGATTTGTCCTGATAAAGCGCAACTGACACAATGGGTTTCAGAACTTTTATGGTTGATAAAAGTGAATGACACAATAGCCAAACTCTTGTTTATCGTAATTTTTGTTCGGTCAAAATTTAACTTCTCTGTTAAATTTCATTTTTTATAGTCTTGAGTTGTATTTATTCATCTAGATCAGTATCTGTTATCTTTGTGTGTTGACATGATTATGTATATCGTCTCATATTCTTTGAAGTTTTATCTTCATACCCTTAACCTTCTCAAAGGCAACCAGGATTGAACATTCTGCTCTGCAAATGATTATTTCGGTACGTAAACAATAGGGAAATCTAGAAATTGAATAATTAACGACCCTTTTCCCTGAGACTCTGGGGGTGTGGCATACCCGGAGGCATAGATAATAGACCTTTTGACTACTTCGAACAAAGTGGCTATTTAAAGATTCTTGCCAGTATTGATGGGGCAATCTATTAAGTACAGTCGCAAGTAATCGCAGTTGTAAGTATTCAGAGTCGTAGTCACATTTGCAGTTACAAGTTGTCACAGTTGCATTCAAAAGTTTTCGTAGTCGCTAGTAGTTGCAGTCACAAGTGGTCACAGATACAAGTAGTCTCAGTCGTAAGCAGTCGTGGTCCAAGTCGGAAGTAGTCACAATTATAATTACAGGCAGTCGCAGTTGCAGTAGTAGATGCAAGCAGTCAGCACTTCAGTCACGAGTAAACCAGCTGCAATCGTGTTCGCTGTCACAATTAGCCGCATCTATTATTCGCAGTAACAAATAGTTACAGTCTCAGTCGAAAGCAGTCCTTGTCTAAGTCGCAAATAGTAATAGTTGCGGTCACAAATAGTCATTATCATAGTCGCAGGTAGTCAGTGTTACAGTTAATGTCGCATTAGCTCTATCAGTAGCAGTAGCCCTAAGGGCTCTAAGCTAATGTTCTTAGCCAGTCCTAAAATATAGCCGATACGTCTTTTTCATAATTTGGACCCGCATAATGTCTTTTAATTTGGTTCGATAATCCGCAAAATATTTCCTGAAATCAAGGAGGCACACTCGTGCCTCTATAAAGAGGCGAACCACGACAATGTTAAGCGATCTTCGGTTCCAGTGGTCGCAGAGGGATGGGGAGGAATGCATTTCGTAGCCCAAGCTCCAACTAAGAAACCTGCCAAATTTCATCCCCTTCCAACTTTTCCTTCATGGGGAAAATCTGGCCGAAAGTTTCGACCCGTCAACCCCAGCCCCCCTTTAACGTTGTCCGATCGTGCTGAAATTCACAAGTTCAGGTCCCCTAGGGCTCAGGAGCTTATCCGCGAAATTTCAGCTCGATCCGATAACTCCTTCCCTGTTTTCCAGAAACCACGCATAGCCACTTAAAGTTCATGTTCTTTTTTTTCTTCGACGCCTACAGGTCACAGCCGACATCGGATCTGGGTGTACGAAGACTCATTCGATGCGGAATTCTCCGAGTAAGTGCCCTTGAAAGTTTCGTAGAAAAATCTTAACCCCCCGAAAGTTTCGACCCCCCAACTCCATCCCACCCCTTTAACGTTGTCCGATGAAATTCACAAGTTAAGGTCCCCTACGGCCCAGGAGCTTATCCGCGAAATTTCAGCTCGATCCGATAACTCCTTCCCTGTTTTCCAGAAACCACGCATAGCCACTTAAAGTTCATGCTCTTTTTTTTCTTCGACGCCTACAGGTCACAGCCGACATCGGATCTGGGTGTACGAAGACTCATTCGAGGCGGAATTCTCCGAGTAAGTGCCCTTGAAAGTTTCGTAGAAAAATCTTAACCCCCCGAAAGTTTCGACCCCCCAACTCCATCCCACCCCTTTAACGTTGTCCGATGAAATTCACAAGTTAAGGTCCCCTACGGCCCAGGAGCTTATCCGCGAAATTTCAGCTCGATCCGATAACTCCTTCCCTGTTTTCCAGAAACCACGCATTAGTTACTTAATTAACCCATTTCTCCATAAGAGCCCATGTTAATTTGAAATTTTTAAAACTTATTTGAAAGTTATATTTCCACACATGCAAGTGGTTAGCTCGGTCGGTAGAGCGCGAGACTTTTAATCCTGGGTCAAGGGTTCAATTCCCTTTCGGGCGGTTTTTTTTCACAAGATCAAAATAAAAGTGTATAATTTTGATAACACCTGGACAGCTTATCATTTGAGAGATAACAGAATATTAGCTTCTTATGAGCAAAAGAAACATTTCGGTCATTCTATCTATTTTTTTTCTATTTTATACAATGATTTAAAAGCGGGGGGGTCGGGGGGCGGCAGTCACCCAACTTCCAACTCCAACTCTCCTAATTCCTGTACGAGGAGTACAGGAATTATTAACTTACATACACCATGGATTGTAGAAAAACGTACAGAATTAATATGAAAAAAAATTAAACCTGTACAAAAGAGTCTTTAAAAGCGGGGGGTTTGCCTCTCCTAATAGTCTTCTTATAGTCCTAATAGTCTAATAGTCCCATGTTAATTTTTGAAATTCTTAAAAGTTACGAATATCAACATTCAAGTACATCAAAATAATTACATCCACCATGGATTGTAGAAAAACGTACAGAAATAATATGAAAAAACTTCGTTTTCTTAAAGAGTTAAAGAGGCTGCGTCCCAAAGTCGAACCTTAAAACGTACAGGAATTAGGAGAGGCAGTTGGGGGGCTGCCGCCCCCCAAACCCCCCGCTTTTACAGATTCTTTTGTACTGGTTTTTTGTTGTTGGGGGCTCCCGCCCCCCTAACCCCCCGCTCTTGGCTTCGGAAAGGCCCTCTTTTAATTAACAAAAAATTGAAATGAATGAATAATGGAATAACTTCGAAAATGTTAAACACAAGAGGACAGGAGAACCATTCCGCCGAAACTAGTAATTAGTAACAATGAAGTCCCCCCACAACAAAAAACCTGTACAAAAGAGTCTTTAAAGAGGGGGGTTTGGGGGGCGGCAGCCCCCCAACTGCCTCTCCTAATTCCTGTACGTTTTAAGGTTCGACTTTGGGACGCAGCCTCTTTAACTCTTTAAGAAAACGAAGTTTTTTTCATATTATTTCTGTTAATGCCTTAGCTTTTTAGACACATCCAGGATCAAATATCCCTCTCTTTGCCAATTATAATTCCTGTAAATTGCATAATTTCCAAGCCTTTACCTGGAGGCTATCGAGGCATAGCATACCAGTAGGCATAGCTATTAGACATTTTTTATTATGAACAAAGTTACTGTTTCAAAGTTTTGGTCTGTATTTAGGGAGGAGCAATTTTTTTTAGTAATAACTTCTGTATGACTATAATAAGTATAACAAGAATTCGACTAAATGGTTTAACGTTGGTTTTTACCGTTAGAATTCGAAAAAAAGGAAAAAATTCAGACAACTTAATAATAATCCCTAAAAAAGAAACAACTATCCATTTTAATTTTTTTCGAACTGTGCCGAGTTTAACGGCTGGACAAACGTAGCTTTTTTCGGCAAATGCTACTAATACTCTTTCACCCAACTCTTGCAACTTGCGAGCTCTTCCAACCAAAGCCGTATTTTGCTTATTTTATTACTCACTGTTCAACTTCGGCGAAAAGATATAAATAAATAAGACAGGTGAAAAAATGCAAAAGTATTAAATCTGGTAAGTGGATAACTTATTTCAGGTCAAAAACAGATTTTAGTTTCTTAGTTTAAACTAGGCCGATTTGGCGAAACTACAAAATACAAAGATAACAAACTTTGCATCCTGCCATATTCGTTCCAGAAAGTTTACTTGGATTTGAGAAAGATGAGAAAAATTAAATTGAAATCTTGCACAAAATTCAACTAAATTTTTAACTATTTTTGTCAAAATTGTAAAACGATTTTAGATTTTTTTGTTTATTTAGCTTTAACTATATTCAATAACTAAATATATCATAACAAAGCTTCCTTCGCTGAATTTCTAAATTGTACTCCTTCTGTTTCGGAACTTCTCTACCAGATCTCGGAACTGGCGTCAAAATTTTCCAAATCTCAAAAAGCTTAGAATTATACCCACCCCCTCTCTTGTAACGCCCCTGCTCGAATCAAGATAGAAAGCAATATTCACTTTATTTTACCTGAATTGCAGCTTCAACCGTTCAAATTGTGTCCTAGTTAAGGCCTTTCAACTGGATTTAGTTTAAATGCTATAAAATATTCATAAGATTTTGCTGTTTTCTGTTTTTCTTCCTTTTCCCCCAAACAAAAATCGAGACTCTAAAGTGCAGTCAACTAAAGGGTCCACGTCCTGCCCAAGACCCACCAAAATATTGGCTTGCCCCACCAGTGGGGCATGCGCCCCACGTTTTGAATCACAGATCTAAATGGTGAAGCTATGATGGTACAAAAGACGAAATTTATACGGAAAAATATTTTATTCCGAAGAATCCAATCATTGTTTTGTGTAAAGACATGGGAAAATGCAGATATATTTGAACTTCGGCAGAAACCGAATGATACAGTCGACCGTGGTAAGGTTTTGGGGAGGCGGAAATTCGCTCATCTATGGTGACTCCTACATAATTTTGATGAAGAGGGGGAAATAGGGGGCAAAAATATCATCTATGGGGGCAAGAGGAGGGGCAATGGCACCCTGATTATTTGAAGAAAAATTATTGGGACAACATCCAATGCTGTTATTTTTTTATTATAAAAAAATGAAAAAACAAATAAAGGTGCAATTTTTGGGTACCACTTTATGGTTGGCTTGTTAAGTCAAATTCATAGAGAACAATTGAATATAAAAATTAGTTTATAAATTAGCTCATAATTAGCTCTCTATGATGTCCATTTGCCCAGCCTAACCTTTTCATTCCAAAAAACGTCACCTAAATTGCACTTTTAGTGGAACTTTATGACAACCTTATAGAATCATATTCATATAATAAAAATATGATATAAAAATTAGCTTTTATCAGTCTTTAACAGCTCTCTATGATGTTCAAGTGCATCAACAGCGACAAATAAAAACAAGAGGATATATCACTGCTGCCCTTGAAAAAAAGGATTTTTTCGTATTGTTCAATGAGAGGGCTGTAATTTTTCAGTATCAATCATGACAATTGCTTGCGGTAGACCTATTAGTGGGCAAGTTTTTAGCATCAAGCAGAGAACAAAATCGGCTTATAAGCGTTATTTTCATGGAGTTTGGTTTTCGGGCACTGACTTTCCAACTAATGGTAAATAGTGGAAAAATGTGCTGAATGCGTCTAAACTCGAAGAATCTTCTTCTAGTGATATTACTCCAAGATTGTCGTGGATTAAAAAATTATACGTGCGTCTGTTCAGTGATTAATTATGATGTTCATAACCGTTTTACTGCTTTAGTGACGAAGGTTCTTCCTAATGGTGTGAGCCAAAGACACGTTATACCTGTTGATAAATCTAATATTATGAAATCTCTTCGAAGGCTAAAGTCAAAGTCTTGTGACCTTGATGGTATTTGTGCGGCTCATCCAGATCCGAAGTAATCTGAACTTCTATCGCATCTTCAGTTATTATTTTAGATGTGCCTTTCAAGATCTATTGTTCCTGATTCACTTTTATGTGGAATTGCTACTTCTATATTAAAGAAAGAAAAAGATCTGAATTCGTGTAATTCGTACAGGCCAATTACTGTCACCTGCACTCTAAGTAAATTATTTGAGTATGTTCTACTTCCACATATCGATGAATTTGTTAATTATGAGGCTAACCAGTTTGGCTTCGGGTCAGCGCAGCTTATTAAGGAAGCCACTCGGAATAGTTATAGTCTTCATTTTTGCACCCTTGATATCTAAGGCATTCGATAGTGTTTGCCATCCTCAAGCTTGGTAAGCTCTAAGTCAACTTGGTGTGAATGCGTCTGTGATTCTGGTTTTGAAGTTTTGGTATTCAAATTCTTATTCAAGATTAAAGTCAGGGAATGGTGATTTTTTTCAGACAAATGCCAGTCAAGTGTAGAGTTAGACAGAGGGGAGTTCTCTTTCCTCGTATCTTTAATGCTTCTATTGAAAATGTTTTGTCTGGTATACGTAGTTCTTGTTTTACAGAATTCACAGACGTATCATACTTAGCTTATGCTGACGATTTACTTCTTATTAGCTGAACTGCGGCCGGTTTAGCACGTTCTATTCGATCTGTCGCTGATAAATTTGCAAGAATTGGATTATTGCTAAACGTAGACGCATTTGAATTTCTTATATTTAATTGGGTTAGTTCGTCTCATCCTTTGGATTGCAGTTGTTTTTTCGTACCACAAGTCACTTATTTTCGATGGCTTGCGGTTTCTGTTTACAGTTCTCTAAGTTCTTTTGGTTTTCAGACGATTCGGGATATTCAGTTTAATCTTAAACTGGGGTTCTCTAAAATTGTTGGAAATCATAAACGTTCCCGGCTCCAAGCACTTGCAAAGCTGAGTTTCGAGTTTCTGCGAACATTCTGTGATATTTTGTGCTGGGTTTTTGATGCTTCTGAATAACGGTGACGTAAAGAGGGTCAAGACGGATTACTATCGGTATTGTAAGTTCTTACTTTATTTACCACGATCATTTCGGAACAAAAGGTTAATTATTAAATTTCAGGCAACGGATATTGTTCTCTCACAGGAAAAATTAATTTCAAAATTAATTGACGAAGCACCAATCCGTCTTGATCCTAACAATCATCTTACACGCCTTTTTCTTGCTAAATTGTTATTTCTTTTTCTTGTATTTTGTGTTATTCGTAGTTCTTACTTTATGTGTTCTTACTAGAGATAAAAACTGTAAAAATAGGCATCAAAGGAAAGTCTTCTATTAGTAGGAACTTTTTGAACAGTAGCAGTAGCAGTGGCGAGAGAAATTTTCTAAGTAGAAAGCGTCAAAATATTAGTGGTCACGGTAGTAGTAATACGGTTCAAGGTGCTTACCCCTCCCCCTAGAAAATATCCCACCGTGGGAAACATCCCCCAGAAAATACATCCTTTCTGAAAGAAAATTACTCCCAAGAATTCATTCCCCACTGAAAAATCCCTCCCTCCCCTGGGGAAAATATCCGTATGTTTCCCAATAACAAATACTATCTGTAATGAATAGAAAAATAACAAAAGCTTGAAAATGTACTTAAACTCCTACAATGAGGTTTTCTGATTGTTTTGTACTTTGGGAGGGAGGGAGGTACCTCAGAAGGTGCATTTTAATGCCAAAACATACCACCTCTCATCCAGACATCAGATAAATACACAATTAGTTCTAAGGGAGAGATGAGAGGAGGGTGGGGGTAGAAATTGGTGTATGATCCCCAGGGCCATATCCAGGATTTTTTTTGGGGGAAGGGGGTTTTAGACAAAAGAAGCTTTAAAAAACGCGTCAAAACACGAAATTGAAATCTACTCCATTATGATTTCTGGGAATTTTTTTTGTCTACGCTGTTATTATGAAAGTAAAGAGTAATATTAAACCCCAAAATTAGAGGAGGTCACGAAGAGGCTCTTAACCAGCTTTTACAATTGATTGGAACCTCCTACCCCTTGGAGGTTAAAAAAAAACACAATTTTACAAATTAATCCCCTCATCTTATTCTAGAGTAATAGCCAATGAAGTTCTTCAAAGTGAGTACGATTGAAAAATCTCTTATCCTCCTGCCCTGCTTCCTGTGAGCAGAATGAGCGAAGCTGTAGCAAGATGGCGGAATCCAAAGGTTCTGAAGCAATTGATATCCCTACGATCATCCAGTTTTTCAGTTCTATCGATATAGCCTCCGATGTGATTTTGTAGAAAGTGAGTTCTGTCTTGAACTTGAAGTTTGAAGCCAATGAAGTTTTTTTAAGTGAGTAAGATTGAAAAATCTCTTATCGTCCTTGCCCTGCTTCCTGTGAGCTGAATGAGAGAAGCTGTAATTAGATGGCGGAATCCAAGGGTTCTGAAGCAATTGATATCCCTACAATCATCCAGTTTTTCAATTCTATCGATATAGCTTCCGATATTATTTTCGCAGAGAGTGCTTATATTTTCGATGTTTGGGTTAGGCTTGAAGCTACACACTTCAACTGATGCTAACGAACCACCCACAATTTTACCATACGTCACAGCGCTGGAATCACTATCAACACTGGAATTCTCATTATTCCTATCTTGAGTTGGACGCTGATCGTCCACTCGCCTATGTTTCGAGACAAAACAGTTGTCTATGGTTGACTGTTGTCTTCTCTTCGACATCATGGTTAGTGTTGTCCACATATTTTATACTGTTCAAACTCTAGGATTACGGCTAACCCTAAGGCGTGCTGTCATTTCAAAAATTTGCTTAGCTGCTGAAAAAGAAACAGGTTTTGACATGCGCTCTTTTTGAAGCTTCAACGATTACAAGACGACAAATGCCTTGTAAACTTGGGTGACACCAAATACTCTGGACAATACTCTAAGACTTAAGGCTGGCAGATCAAGTGTCGTCAAATCTTTTTCAAAGATGCGGTGATTCAAGCATTAATGTCGCAATCAAGTCGCCGGAATCTAATGATATGACTTTTTGCTCACACCAAGGGGGAGGAGCTATCACCTTCCCACCCCTTCCCCCATCTCGATCCACTACTGTAACAGAGAAAGATTAATGGTTGGTCAAGAAACACATCGAACAAAAAAGTTACCATCAAACCATACTAAAGCAATGAAGATATTTTTTTTTCAGTAACAAACTCGAATCTATGCCTAAAAGTGAAAAAAAGGAAGATGACTACACCTACCTAGGGAAAAATCTGAAAAAGAAAATCAGGCAGCAGCTTGAATGATGGAGAAAAAAGGCAGCATAGAAAAAGCGTAAAAGATGCTGGAGAATGCGTGGAAAAAATGTAGCTAGAAAACAAAACACGTGAGCCTGAAAAGAGCGTTGCTGTATTAGCAGTTGCTTCAATTATAAGGGGGGGGGGTGCGCCCTCCCTATACTTTGAAAAATATTTTTTGGGGGTACTTCCACAGAAAATATTATTTTTGGGTTTTCAATGAAAAAAGAATAAACTTGACACCCCTCCCTCGATTCTAGAAATTAAATTTTCTCTCTCTCTCGTCCTAAACTTTTGTGAATTGATACCACTGGGTATTAGAAAAAATTAGCTAGTCGAAGTTTCATACCAGTAGATTTCAGTTTAAGGCGTACTTCGAAAAGATTCAAAAAGTAGATGAAGCGGAAATTTTTAGCTTAGAAGTAAAGAAATATATCGCAACAGAAATGACAAATTTAAATTCTTTGTCATTGTCGGTCATACACATAGCCTTAAATTTCAAAACAAGAACAGAAAAGAAACTGCTTTGAGTCTTTGGGTTGTTACTAACTACACAAGACTTATACAGGTTGTCCTACCAGCTGTCTATATTATTCGCACAGAAGAATTAAATAAATTTTATCAAAACTTATCTCCTGCATAAAAAAAAACACAGTTTATTATCTTTTCACAAGTTATTCTGTGCAAATATAATGGCTTTATGCTAGTCACAATATCCCCTTCAATATTGCAAAACAAGATAAAAAAAAACTAAATAATATTTACAGGTTAAGTAGCTTAGATATTTTCAAATTTCCATAAAAAAGGCAACATTCTACACTAAAAAACAGTTAAAACAAAAAAGGTTTGAGGGGAAAACATTTTTAAAACATCAGAATATGTATATTAAACTAACATATAAACTAATATTGAACTACTACTTCTCTAAGCCACAGAACTGAGGATTAATTTAATTATTTTATGATGAACTACTAGAGTAATTCTAACCATTCCTGTCGTGAGGCTCAACCAGCACATATGAGAGCAAAACCAAGGAAGCTAAGAGTCATAAGGCTAAATTAGGAGAATATTTTAAAATTAATATTTCAAAAAGTAAAGAAATTTAACTTGCTAGCTCAGAGCTCAACCACCGTAGCTGAAAAAGCGGAAATTTTCAAGACGCAAATTTTTAGAAAAGCAGGGAAATCTGTTTTGGGTTTTCGGCTACTATTAACAACCGTTGTCTACCAGCATTCTGTATTATTCTTCGGGAAGATTTAGAAATATCTTCTAAAAAACGTCTATTCAAAAAAAAAAAATCATTTTAATACAATCCTAATAAGGAGGTTTAACACCAGAATTGCCTCTCACTCAATTGGACTATCTGTTCTGGCTTTTCTACATTTAGCCATGATTTGATGCCCACAACTATTCGATTTAATTCAAAGGAGTTCACGTTTAATAAGCTTTTTAACAAGTATTTTAATGCAAAATGAAATGTAATAGCATTACATCCATAAAGGCCCACTCTCCAATATACTCGAAATATAGCTAGGAAAATTTTGATTATATTTATAGATATATTAAGATAAATAAATACAAAATTTTGATTATCTTGCTTAGATATATTCTAGCTTCCATAAAAAGAATTAGCCACATCTTAGACTAAAAGGCAGTTAAAATAAAACAAGAACGATGAAGAAAGATCTTTTAAACACATTTCTGAGAGACAAAAGTAAAAAAAAAGTTCCACCGGAATTTTTTTTTCTGAGACAACAAACAGGCAATTGGAACGCTTGTCTTTCATCTCATCTAACAAAAAAATAAAAATATATATTTAATAATCTTTTCAGTGAGTGTTCCTATGCAAAATATAGTGTAATAGTATAAGAACCGTAACTATAATCCCTTTAATATGCTTGAAAAATGGAAAGAAAAAACAAATATTTCCTTCATAGGTTATCAAGCTGAGATATTTGAATGTGATGCAAATTTTTAGGAAGCCAAGAAATGAAAAAAAACTTTTTAGGGTTTTTGGCTATTATCAACTACCCATCGTTTACCAATCGCCTATATTAACTTCTGGAAGATTAAAAACAACTTCTATTTTTAGACAGTTGAATATACCAATTTTGTAAGATTTTACGCAAGAGTGTCCATGCAAAGTAAAATCTAATAGTCATAAACAAAAAATAACCTAAAAAACTAATATGCTTAAAAATTGAAAAAAGTGCTTTTATTTATAGGGCATCTAGTTTTGGTATTTAAAATTCTCCATTAAACCTAAGACTAAAATGCAGGTAAAATAAAATACTATCTGAGGAAATAATCATTGAGAGATATTTTTGTGAGATAAATATACCAAGTTTCACCACGATTTGCTTCTAAGAAAACAAACAAGCGAATCGAACGCTTAACTTTAGTACATTTCATCTCTTCCATTTACACAAAAATCATATTTTATAAATATTTTCGTAAATCATAAAAAAGAGTTTATGGTTTTCCAGCTTATTTTTTTCCAAATCCGAATGTGCCGAAATGTGGATTCCCCGAAAAGCAAAATCTGTTACTAGCTACAAGAGGGGTAATACAGGTTTATACATGAGGTTTACCCTGTTATCGAAATACAGAATTTTAAGAAATCAACAAAAAAAAAACGAAAAAGAATTCTTTAGTTGTGGCTGAACACATTCACAAGGTTTATCGCCGAAATCTAGATTTTTAAGAGAAAAAAAAAAAAAAAAAAAAAAAAAAAAAAAAAAAAAAAAAAAAAAAAAAAAAAAAAAAAATGCTTCGAGTCTTTTCGCTGTTACGAACTACACGAGGCTTATACATGTTGTCTACCAACTGTCTATATTATTCTTCCAGAACATAAGTTTATAAAAATTATCTTCTGTCTAAAACAACAAGAGCCAAGAGCTCACCAAATTTCATTACGATCTCTCCACTCTAAGCGTTTTCCAATATTTCCAGTTTCCTCCTCGAACTCCCCCCAATGTTACCGGATCCAGTCGGAATTTAAAATAAGAGCTCTGAAACACGATGTCCTTCTAAATATCAAATTTTATTGAGATCCGATTACCCATTCGTAAGTTAAAAATACCTCCTTTTTTCTGATTTTTCGGAATTAACCATCCTTCCACTCCCTCAAGATGGTCAAATCGGGAAAGCGACTATTTATAATTTAATCTGGTCGGGTCCCTGATATCCCTGCCAACTTTCAGCTATCGTTATATTGATCACGTATCTAGTTTAGGATCTTCTTCACATAAAAATTGGGGTGGTCTGGGATTCGAGCCTGAGACCTCTCGCACACTAAAATCATACCCCTAAACCACAAGCCATACATAAGAAGAACAATCATTTGTTTTATCGGCAAATAAAATTCTTCTCGACTATCTTGTTCGCTACCCCCCCCCCCCCCCATGATGGTCGAATCGGGGAAAAGACAATTTCTAAATTAATCTCGTCTGGTCTTTAATACGCCTGCCAAATTTCATTGTCCTAGCTTATCTGAAAGTGCCCAAACTAGCAAAAGCGGGACCGACCGACCGACAGAAATTGCGATCACTATATATCACTTGGTAAATGCCAAGTGCCATAAAAACAAAACAAAAAAAAACTTTTTGACCCAAGATGCTTTTTTTTGTAAAACATCCGAATATCAGCAAAAACACTTTATGATCTTTTTCACAAGTTTTTCTCTGCAAAATAAAATATAATGGCTTTATGCTCATCACAATATGCCCTTGAATATTCTAAGAAAAAAGAATAAAAAAGTAAATGATTTTTACAGGTTAAATGGCTTGGATATTTTCAAATTTTTATAGAAAAAAGGCAACATTCTACATTAAAAAGAAGCTAAAATAAAAAAAAGTTTGAGGGGAAAAACATCTTTAGATGCATTTTTATGACATAGAAATAAATTAAGTTCCACTAAAATTTTCTTCTAAGAAAACGTACTAACAATTAGAACCACTCAACTTCAGTATATTTGTCTTTTCTATAACAGAAGTACATGTAAATACCTTTCTGGTGGAATAATATACTTTTTCCAAGGATATATGTCTCCTTTCATTTAAGGCAATAGTGTGGTTTCTTACACTTTAGATCAATTCTTGTATATGTTTAGTTTTTTTCTTACGAGTTCAACCTTGTGGTTGCACCATGATTCGGGGATTTAAAAGGAGCTTCTGATGCCCAGGGTTTCTTTGCCAAACAAAATCACTTAAAGTTTTGAATTTATTCAAGATTTTTAGTCAGAATGTGAATTAACTTTCCATATTCTATAACAAACATGCCACTAACATAATTAACACCTCCCAGGCACGCCAATGGCTTACTCACAAGTCTTGGTCCATAATCCAACAAAACTTCTTTTATAAAAGTATATACCAACTTGTTATTAACACCATTAACACTTTCGAGACATTCAATGGGTTCATTTACAAGTCTTAGTTCTTATTTCAAAAAGATTTCAGAGTGATCAGTGACACATCAGACTAGAGTTGCAGAGGTACCCATGGTTATGACGGGAATCACGTTCTTCCTTAGTCAGTTTACAAGCGTTATAACTCGACATTAAACATCAAATGAGCCCTTCTCTAATATTCCCATGAACGCGTATTGCATGTAATGACCCCTGTAAAAAGAGAAACTATACACAAGGGGACATTATGCTCTTTATAGTGTCAATGCGACTATGTTGATTACTATCAGCCAGGCAAAAAATTAGGCTCCAAATGTTAACTGAGAAGTTTTTATAACAACCTTCCTTTTAAGTTTCATAATGACAGAACGATTGAAGGTCTGATGTGACTTTAGGTTTGACGAAAAGTGCCACTGATTTTTTCTTTTTTTACGATGTTAAATCAGCAAATACTTTACTCTGAGGTTAAGCTAAGATACTGTGATACCCAAGTAATATTGGTAAAGAAACAAGTTAGCAGTAAATACTACAAAAAGTATTAAGATAATTTTTAAGATTGGATACCGTGTAATTGAGCAATACGTTTTTATTTGTGAAAAGGTAAAAAGAAATCTTTGCTATATTGCACTGAAAAAGAAACACTTCTGAAAACTGAAAACTGAAAAAGAAATCTTTGCACTGAAAAAGAAACACTGTTTGTATGTTTCTTTGTTTTTCAATTTCAACTGAACTCACATAATGCACTGATTTAGCAAAAACACTAATTTTACCTTAATATTACGCAGAATAAATGACAAGAAACGTCTAACATTTAACGTTTAACGTCTAACGTTGGTAGATTTTTGTCAACACTGACGCCAGTTTCCGTTGCAGTAAGCTACCCATGTTCTTTAGGTTTAGACGTTCCATTTTTATTTATTTTTTACATTTTTTGTTCGTCAGATCTCGTAGCCACCTTCTTAAACTTGATTATTACAAATTAAATTTGTCTCAATTAGTTAATTAAAATTAACTAAGCTGGTTCATTAAAACCAACTTGATTTTTAAAATAAACTTTGATTATTGAGCAGTCAAAATAATATAAAAAGGGTCCCTATTTTTGACAAAACGACAGATATGGTATACAACGTTAGATGCCTAATTTCCCCCCTTTTTTCCGTCTTTCGAGTTTTTCGCAAGTTTAGTACAGTAAAAACTTTGTTATAAAAAAAGTTAAGTTTTATTGGCTGATTTGGAGCTAATCTATCTCTGGTGGAAAGTTCCAGGGTAAGTTGAAAAGCGGTGACCGTCCTTCCTAGTCAATTGTCGTCTTGTAAAAAATCAACTTGATATAAGACAACTATAAAAGTGGACATGGATCTGATATTTGACCGACAAAATTTTAATTTGTGTTCTATTGATAATTGATGTGTATGTGTTAAAAATAATTCTCATTGAATTTTTGCGCTGATTTTTATTACATCATTGCAATTTTTTCATCGGCCTAATTTACTGAGTGATTATTTTCAAAAATTTTATTTGCAAAGTTTGCCAGTTTTTGACCTTAAAAAGAAACAAAGCTCAATTTCCTTGCATTTTTCCTAACTAAATTATCGATTTTTTTTTTTACACCAAAAAGTGTGCTTACTACTATCTGTTTTATTCTTTCTGAAAAAAAAAAAAAAAACAACTAATAAATAAATAAAACCACAGGAAAACTGTTGGTGCATGAATAAATTCGATTGCATTTCTGATTTGGCTTAAGAATTTTCATATTTTCTAAGGTTTTATTCTTTGGTTTGGATTTTAAATTTATTTTGTGGAAGCTTGATTTTTGGCCTAAAAATTTACAATAGAGACAAACTTTTCTTAACAATCGAGTGTCTTTCGTTCAAAACACCAAAAATTTGTAAAATATAAACTTCAACAAGAGCTAAGAGCTCATATGGCACTTGTGACGAGGCAAGAAGAGCTAAGAGCCAAGAGCTCTAAAATTTTTTTAAAGAATCAATAGATTGATTTAAAAGGAAAATCAGAGGCTTAATGCCCGTCAGGATTTAAAATACGAGCTCTGAGTCACGATGTCCTTCTAAATATCAAAATTCATTAAGATCCGATCACCCACTCGTAAGTTATAAATACCTAATTTTTTCTAATTTTTCCTCTCCTTTTAGCCCCCCAGATGGTCGAATCTGAGAAAACGACTTTATCAAGTCAATTTGTACAGCTCCCTGACACGCCTACCAATTTTCGTCGTCTTAGCATGTCCAGAAGCACCAAACTCGCCAAAGCACTGAACCCCTCCCCCCAACTCCCCCAAAGAGAGTGAATCCAGTATGATTACGGCAATCACGTTTCTACGACATTGGCTTATTCTATCCACCCAGCTTAGTACGTCCACAAGCACCAAACTCGCCAAATCACTGAACCCCTACCCCCACTCCCCCAGAGAGAGCGAATCCAGTACTGTTACGTCAATCACGTATCAAGGACATTTATTCTATCCACCAAGCTTCATCCCGATTCCTCTATTCCAAGTGTTTTCCAAGATCTCCCTCTCCAACTCCCCCTAATGCCAAAAGATCTGATCGGGATTTGAAATAAGAGCTCTGAGACATGGATTCCTTATAAATATCAAATTTCATTAAAATCCGATCACTCCGATCCGAAGGCTTTTTCATTAAAAATTGTTATGCATAAAATTTGGACAACGAATTATTATTTTTTTAAAATAATACTTCAAACCAGAAGAGATATGTAAACAAGAAAAAAAATATATTGAAGAGATCATTATTGACCAATGAATTCGAATTCAAAGCCATTGAAATGTATGAGGCGTGTTTTGTAATACAAAAGTAGACCTAAATAGCCAATTTGGCCTGTTTGAAACATCTCACAAGCCAAACCTTATAGAAAACACCTTAGAGAATTTAAATTAAGAAGACTACTTTAAACAGGCCAAATTGGCCATTTAGGTCTACTTCTGTGTTACTAGCATTGTTTCTAATAAATATTTTTCTTAATTTAAATTCTATAAGGTGTGGCTGTTGAGATGTTTCAAACAGGCCAAATTGGCTATTTAGGTCTACTTCAGTATTATTAGCATTATTTCTAATAAGTAGTTGATATGGGCCAGGGGGGTGGGGCAACTGCCTCCTCCAGATCCCAGTTTACTCCCACTCCTAGCTGACACTCCTGTTCATTTTCACTGGATTTGGAAAAATTGGCTCCAACTTGTTTCCATGTTTCCATTTTAGGGATTTTCCCCCTATAATACGGATTTTTGAGGTCTCTTAGGGGAAGGCTTTTTCATTTAGGGATTTTTAAGGAATTTCTAGGTTTTTTCTAAATCTGATGATTTTTCACATTATTGCCCATAGATTCATTATTCGATCAAACAAATCATACAGGAAACTAACTAATAGCAAAAAATTAGAAAATAAGCGGTCCATTACGCCTCCCAATATGCGTCAAATTAGCATTTATGCAAATATAGCGCCTTCGAAACTTCCGATTTCGCACTATAGCAGATATAGACATCAGAGCGTTATCAACAAGATCATAAGCAAACCTAGTTAATTGCAAAATTGGAAATATGTTCTATATTTCCTATTTCACAACATTTACTAGGGTCAATTTTTTTCTCTATGTTTAGGTTTTTTTCTCAATCATCTATCACTTCCAAATTAGATTTTTTTTTTCTCTTGAAACCTTTGAAAGCGGACTGGATATTATTAGACCCTCTACATAAGCAAATGGATCAGAAATGGAGTTATTGAAAAAAAAAGAAAATAGCTACACATTAAATATAATTTTCAGAATGAAGAAAAGAAGTTATTGAAAAAGAGAATTGGACTTGGTACTTTTCATAATAAGATTTGTAATATAACTAAATAGGTTAAATCGATAAAAGATTGATGAATAAAGTCGTTAGGGAGTAAGGGGGATGGGCTACCCACCACCTTCAGGAAGAGGTGGGGGTGGAGGGTACACCTTCAGCGCACCTCCACCCCCACCCCCCCAGAAATGTATATCCCGAACACCCTGATACACGGAAGAAAACTTCCGTGTGATTTTTTCATATTCCCATCTAAACAAGAGTTAAGAGCTCATATGGCACTTGTGACGAGGCAAGAAGAGCTAAGAGCCAAGAGCTCATATGGTTATAAGCTCTCTAATAAAATTCTAAGAATCAATAGATTGATTTAAAAGAAAAATCAGGGGATTAATGCCGGATAGAAATTAAAATAAGAGCTCTGAGTCACGATGTTCTTCTAAATATCAAAATTCATTAAGTTCCGATCATCCACTCGTAAGTTATAAGTATATCATTTTTTCCAATTTTTTCTCTCCCTTTAGCCCCCCAGATGGTCGAATCTGAGAAAACGACTTTATCAAGTCAATTTGTGCAGCTCCCTGAAACGCCTACCAATTTTCATCGTCCTAGTATGTCCAGAAGCACCAAAATCGCCAAATCACTGAACCCCTTAGGGACTCAGAGTCCTTAACGGACTCAGCATGCATTTTTTGCATAGAGATGAAAGATTATGTATGTTATGACTGTTATGTATTTTTTTTTTAATAAACCCGAATGAACTGAACTGAAAACCCTCCCCACTACTCCCCTAAAAAGAGCAAATCCAGTACGGATACGTCAATCACGTATCAAGGACATTTGCTTTTTCTATCCACCAAGCTTCATTCCGATTCCTCCACTACAAGTGTTTTCCAAGATTTCCCCCTACAACTCCCCCCAATATCAAAAGATCTGGTTGGGATTTGAAATAAGAGCTCTGAGACATGAATTCCTTCTAAATATCAATATTCATTAAGATCCGATCACTTATTCGTAAGATAAAAATACCCCAATTTTCACGTTTTCCAAGAATTCCGGTTTCCCCATCCAGCCCCCCCCCCCCAATGTCAAAGGATCTGGCCGAAATTTAAAATTAGAGCTTTAGAGCACAAGATACTTCTAAATGTCAAATTTTATTAAGATCTGGTCACCCTTTCGTAAGTTACAAATACCTCAATTTTCAAAATCCCCCCTCCCCAACTCCACCAAAGAGAGCAGATCTGGTCCGGTTATGTCAGTCACGTATCTTAGACAGGTTTTTATTCTTCCCATCCAGTTTCATCCTGACATCTCCACTTTAAGTATTTTCTAGGATTCCCTGGCCCCCAAACTGTCCCCCAAATGACGCTGGATCCGGTTGAGATTTGAATTAAGAGATCTGAATTACGAGGTCCTTCTAAATATGAAGTTTCATGAAGATCCTATCACTCCTTCGTAAGTTAGAAATACATCATTTTTTCTAATTTTTCAGAATTAACCCCCCCCCCAATAGAGCGGATCCCTTCCAATTATGTAAATAACGTATCTAAGATTTCTGCTTATTTTTCTCACCAAGTTTCATCCCGATCCCTCCAACCTAAACGTTTTCCATGATTTTAGGTTCCTCAACCCCAAACTCCCCCCAAAGTCCCCAGATCTGGTCAAAATTTTAAATAAGAGTTTTGAGACACGATATCCTTCTAAATATGAAGTTTCATGAAGATCCGATCACTCCTTCGTAAGTTAGAAATACATCATTTTTTTCTAATTTTTTCAGAATTAGCCCCCATCCCCCAACTACCCCAAAGAGAGCGGATCAGTTCCGTTTATGTCAATTATGTATCTAGGATTTGTGCTTATTTTTCCCACCAAGTTTCATCCCGATCCCTCCACTCAAAGTATTTTCCAAGATTTTAGGTTTTCCCCTCCCAACTCCCCCCCCAATATCACCAAATACGGTCAGGATTTAAAATAAGAGCTCTGAGACAGGATATCCTTCTAAATATCAAATTTCATTGAGATCCGATCACCCGTTCGTAAGTTAAAAATATCTCATTCTTTTCTAATTTTTCAGGATTAACCCCCCCCCCCCACCCCCCAACTACCCCAAAGAGAGTGGATCCGTTCCGGTTATTTCAATCATGTATCTAGGACTTGTGATTATTTTCCCACCAAGTTTCATCCCGATCCCTTCACTCTAAGTGTTTTCCAAGATTTTAGGTTTCCCCCTCCCAACTCCCCCCCAATGTCACCAAATCAGGTTAGGATTTAAAATGAAAGCTCTGAGACAAGATATCCTTCTAAACATCAAATTTCATTAAGATCTTATAAACAGTTCGTAAGTTAAAAATACTTCCAATTTTTCTATTTTTTTTTCTTATTAACGGGCCCCCACTCCCCCCAGATGTTCAAATCGGGAAAAAGACTATTTTTAATATAATCTGGTCCGGTCCCTGATACGCCTGCCAAATTTCATCGTCCTAGCTTATCTGGAAGTGCCTAAAGTAGCAAAACCGGGACCGACAGACAGACCGACAGAATTTGCGATTGCTATATGCCACTTGGATAATACCAAGTGCCATAAAAATGGAAAAATAACCCTAAAGTACAGTTTAATTACTGGAAAACCACCAAAAATTTTGAAAATGATGTTTGTCCTGGATAAAATTTGTCCCGACCTTCACAAGTTTTGAGAGGCATCAGTCTTATCATTAAAAAAAAAGGATCTGAAGGAAATATTTTTCTCCCAATGTATTTCCGTTCATTACTGACAATTTACTAAGAAATGGTTGCACAAAATAAGTTTTTCAAGGAAAAGTAAAGAACTACATTATACCAAAAATATGCACAAATCGAATCAAATAATCTACCCAGCGTAAAATCCTCACGAATCAGAATCAATAAATAAAGGAAACCCAAAACGAACAGAGATTACAATAAATAACCGAGCCAAACTCAAAACAAGCCGAAAATAAAATGATTAAGACGCACAGCCACTACGCCTAACCAAGGGCAGAATATAATTTGCACTTCACTGAAAAAAATTAAATGTTTTTACTTTGATAACTTAAATAAATAGAAAATTATTAAAATTTTAAAAAATAAATATGAGCATATGTATATTAAACTGACAACACATATTCGTTTGTATTTTTTCATTATAGTGCAAATTCTGTTCTGGCCTTGAGAAGGCATTGGGTTTGTGAGCCCTATCCATGTTAGTCTCTGCTAGTTTTGAGTTGGACTCGGCTATTTATTGTAATTTCTGTTTATTTTGGTTTTGATTTATTGGCGGTAGTTTTTCTAATACGCTTTTTAAGTGACCAACAAAATTGGAGGGCACCTAGGCCCCTCCCAAACTAATATTTTTCCAAAGTCACCGGATAAAAATTTGGAAATAGCCATTTTGTTCAGCTCTGAGACACGAGGTCCTTCTAAATATAAAATTTCATTAAGATCCAATCAACTATTCGTAAGTTAAAAATGCTACATTTTTTTTCAATTTTTTCTCTCCCACCAAACCCCCAGATGGTCGAATCGGAGAGACGACTATTATCAAGGCAATTTGTGCAGGTCCCTGACATGCCAACACATTTTCATCGTCCTACCACGTCCAGAAAAACCGAACTCGCCAAAGCACTGGAAATCTCCCCACCCCCAGCTCCCCCAAAGGGAGAAGATCCGGTCCAGTTATGTCAATCACGTATGTAAAACTTTTCCTTATTATTTCCATCAAGTTTCATCCTGATCTATCCACTCTAAGCGTTTTTTAATATTACCGGTTTCGAAGATTTCTATTTCCCCCTCCACACCCCTTATGTCCAAGGATCCGATTCGAATTGAAAATGGAGCATCTGAGATATAAGATATTTCTATATATCAAGTTTCATTAAGATCCTATCAACCATTCGTAAGATGAAAATACCTCAATTTTCATGTTTTCCAAGAGTTCCAACTCCCCCCAGTATCACTGGATCTGATCGGGATTTAAAATAAGAGCCATGAGTTACAAGGTCCTTCTAAATATCAAATTTCACTCGTTGCTAGAAATCGAATCATTCGTTTGTAAGTTAAAAATACCTCATTTTTTCTAATTTTTCCAAGTTAACCCCCCTTCCAAAGCCCCGCATCAAAGAAAGCGGCTCTGTGTTGGTTATGTCAATCATGTATCTAGGACTTGTGCTAATTTTCCCCACCAAGTTTCATCCCGATCTTTCCATTCTCAGGGTATTCCAAGATTTTCGTTTCCCTTCCCCCAACTCCCTACAATGACAGTGGATCCGGTCGGGATTTAAAATAAGAGACCTGAGTTACGAGATTCTTCTAAATATCAAATTTCACTAAGATACAATCTCTCCTTCGTAAGTTAAAATTACCTCATTTTTCAAATTTTTCAGAATTACCCCCTCCCTAGTCCCCCCCTCCAAATGAGAGCGGATCCGTTCTGTTTGTGTCAATCGTGTATATAGGACTTGTGCTTATTTTTACCACCAAGTTTCAACTGTAGATATAATGGTCATGACTGGTGAAAAATCATATAAAAATTTTCAAGTTTGCCTGAGTATTATCAAGCTTAAACGTGCTGCCCTAAAAACTTCACAACTCTACAATAGCATTTGTAACAAGAGACATACCATTGGGACTCTAATCAATTTTTTGTATTAATTGATGAATATCTCTGATTTATTCCGATTTTATAAAAAAGCAGACCCAATTTCAAGAATGTAGTTCAAATTAACAGTTACTAGTTATTCCCACAAATATTGATACGCTGATACATTTTATTCTAAAAAAAAACAGAACTAAATAAATAAAATAAACTGCCTAAATAGGCAAATAAGTACAATTCGCTAAAAAGATTGTTCCTCTGGTATTTATTTGAGCCTAATTGCCAGGTTGAACCACACTAATTTTTTGGTTTAGCCATATATTTCGATGGCTGAATATATATCTAATAATTTGAACCATACTGTTGTTAATCGCCATTACAGAAGTTAAATGCATACTGTGTTACAGTGTTGCCAGATTGTCAACGCAGAAAAACATTCTGGGGTTTTCAAAACAAGCCCGAACAAGCCCCAAAAAATTTTACCGAAATAATCCACTTTTGAGATATCATTTTATTGTGAGCTTGTTTCACGGAGAATGCTGTATCTGGTTGCCAAATTAATGCAGGACTTTTTTGCTGCTTTTAAGTTTGAAATATAAAAGAATAATCTAAGAATAAGAATAAGCTTAGCTGAAATAGGCTAAGCTGTTAAGCTGGCAGCTTAATATTTTGAACTCATGGTTTTTTTCTGAC
Source organism: Artemia franciscana (assembly GCF_032884065.1). Classification (NCBI taxonomy): domain Eukaryota; kingdom Metazoa; phylum Arthropoda; class Branchiopoda; order Anostraca; family Artemiidae; genus Artemia; species Artemia franciscana. The sequence continues at coordinate 18,732,273 of NC_088872.1, read as the reverse complement.
GCTAAACCTTTGCATTGAAAAACTTATGGTGCGAAAGTTAAAACTATTTACTTGAAAACGAATTAGTCCATGAAATTCTCAAACTCGAGACTTTTGAAATCAAAGAATATGTATTCAGACTTAGGCCATTTCCCAGCCGAGCCCTCGAGGCAGATCCTAATATGTTATTATTCCTTACAGTTTTAGTTTTCCCTCCGAATTTACACCTTTTAACAGAGTTGCCACCTCTCCATACCTTTCCGAAAGCTATAACCCTATACAAATAAAGCCACTTCCCAATGCCCTACTGCCCTAATAAGTGATATTATTTTATTTGTCACTAAGTATTATATTTTCTTTATTTTATCTCTTTAGAAACCTATTTTGAAGCAAGATTATAATCTAAAAATTACCTTAAGCTACGTGGCAGCTAAATATTTTGATTTTTTATGGTTATTTAAGACGTTAAGACTTTTAACTGAAAACCTTCTTTTTTTTCTTGTCACCTAGTTTTAATGAACGCGATTCTCAGCTAATTCTTAGTGCATTGACATCGTAATACAAAAAAAAAAAAAAAAAAAAAAAAAAAAAAAAAAAAAAAAAAAAAAAAAAAAAAAATTCACGAGTAACAGAAAACGCAATGAGACCTCTTCAATAAGCAAAATAGTTTTAGCGAGCAAAACAGAATTATGACCAAAATATTACAACTAGAAATACACAGGCTTAATCACTTTTTTAGATAGAGTGGTAAAATGCAAAATAAAAATGCAAAAAAAACTGAAGCTTAAAATTCTGCAACACAAAGGAAAAAAAAACTTCAAGAGAATCAACGTAATGATTGAAAAGCTCTCAATACTTTTGGTACATTTTCTTAATACCTCAAGCAAGAAAAATTAAAAATAATTTCTGAGAAATGAGATATTATGTACAGCTTTTGACAAAAAAAAGCGCTACAACAACTGAAATACCAATATATTGAACGAGCACGAGGAAATTTTGATTTGAAAAAGCCAACTGCAAGCTAGAAATTCAGCGTCATCACCTTAGGAAAAATATGCATATCAAAAGCTGATTATTTTGTAATAAAGCATTTTGGCTTTTAGATGCAGCTTATCAATCGATTTCTTTTACCAATCAGGTTCCAGCCTGAAGATTCAAGTTTTGGCTCCACAGAAGGAGTCAAGCTCCACTGACGAAACTTGATATATAGAAGGATGTTATGTCTCATATGCTCCATTTTCGGCTCGAATTGGATCCGGGGACATAGGGGATTGGAGGAGGGAAATAGAAATCTTGGTAAATGCTTATAGTGGAGAGATCGGGATGAAACTTGATGGGAAGAATAAGCACAAATTCTAGATAAGTTGACATAATTGAAACGGATCCGTTCTCTTTGGAGGAGCTGGAGGGTGCTAATTTGGAAGAATTAGAAAAATTGAGGTATTTTTAACTTAAGAACGGGTGACCGGATCTTAATGAAATTTGATATTTAGAAGGAATTTATGTCCCGGAGCTCTTATTTCAAATCCCGACCAGATCTGTTGTCATTAAGGGAAGTTGGAGGGGGAAATCAGAAATCTTAGAAAACGCTTAGAGTGGAGGAATCGGGATGAAGCTTGGCGGATAGAATAAGCAAATGTCGTAGAAACGTGATTGCCGTAATCGTACTGGATTCGCTCTCTTTGGGGGAGTTGGGGGGAGGGGTTCAGTGCTTTGGCAAATTTGATGCTTCTGGACGTGCTAAGACGATGAAAATTGGTAGGCGTGTCAGGGAGCTGCACAAATTGACTTGATAAAGTCGTTTTCCCAGATTCGACCATCTGGGGGGCTCATGAGATAGGAAAAATTAGAAAAAATGAGGTATTTATAACTTACGAGTGGGTGATCGGATCTTAATGAATTTTGATATTTAGAAGGATATCGTGACTCAGAGCTCTTATTTGAAATCCAGAACGGCATTAAGCCTCTGATTTTCCTTTTAAATCAATCTATTGGTTCTTAGAATTTTGTTAGAGCTCATACCATATGAGCTCTTGGCTCTTAGCTCTTCTTGCCTCATCACAAGTGCCATATGAACCTTTAGCTCTTGTTTTTTTTTAAATAATGCTAGAAAACCCTGCGCCCCCTTCATGGATTTCTTTTCCCCAATGAAAATCCTCCCACTTAGCCAATTCCCCTCAACCCCCAAAACTAAAATAATGCCCCTGAAACGTCTGTGCACTTCCTAATCACCATTACTGTATTTAAACACTGGTCAAAGTTTTTAATTTTCTGCCCCTCCCCCGGGGACTATGTCATCCCCAAAAATACAGTTATCATATTTTTTGACTGTTTTGAACAAAATGGATAACTCAAAATTTTAATCTGTTGACTTTGGGAAAAAATTAAAGTGGGAGGGGGCCTAGGTTCCCCCAATTTTTCGGTCAATTAAAAAGGGCACTAGAACTTTTAATTTTCGTTATAATGAAACCTCTTATGACATTCTAGGACCACTGGGTCGATAGAACACCCCTGAGAAAAAACACAAGCAAAAGAAAAAAAATAAACAAATAAACACGCACCCGTGATAGATCTTCTGGCATCCATACGAAGTTCCACATTTTTGTAGATAGGAGCTTGAAACTTCTACGGTAGGGTTCTCTGATACGCTGAATGCGATGGTGTGACATTCTATGGGTTTTAGGAAATGTTTCCCCCTTATTTCATTTTTTTATTGTTTTTACTGAGAGCTGAAAATTAGAAACCAATAATAAAAAAAAAAAAAAAAAAAAAATACAACGATTCATACACAGAAACGCTATTTGCATCTATTCATAAAATTATATATCTATTCAAAATCAATAGTTGTGGTGAAAAACAAATTTGTTTCATTTAGTTTCTATTTTGAAGCCAACATGTTACATGTTTCCCTTTTAAGACAAGTTAGACCATGGCAAATATAAGAGCGCCATCTATTTTAAAACAAAGATAATTTTTTTCAAGATTTGAAGCATAGAATAACAATGCGGTGGCTTTCTTGCCATTGATAGCATTTTGCATTCCGCTTGCAATAGAATTTACTTGTAGTGTTCCGTTTTGGACATTTTGCTACAGCTTAAATCCTTTGTACAAAATATCCTCTTCAATGGGGGCTGTTTTGCCTTCTAAGTAAAATGCTGTTAAAAATTACGCCCATATTCCTTTTCAGTTTTGTCTGACATGAGAATATAAGAGAAAAATAAGAGAATACATATTTTCATTAAGTGAGCATACGATCTGAATATCAAACAACTTAAGAATAAAAAAAAATCTATTTAATCTATGAAATTTAAAGTAGTTCATGCTTGAATGAAATAATTCGTCTAAATCTTAGCTAACTATGTCATTTTAAGCTAAATCTCAAGCCTTAACTTGCAACATTTCTTTGAACTAAAATAAGACATATTTCACAAAAAACCTAAAGAGTGTTTTCCAAATAGGAAAGACTTTAGCATTCTGGGTTTCTAAGGAAGTTACTTTTGATAACAACCAGAGCTGGGATAGTTCCATAATGCTGGATAATCATCAGTAAAGCGCTGTATATAGAAGCCTTCTTAAACCACCATCTCCAGCTTTCTTAAGCCTTATTGTTTTCAATAAAATGCTAAGACTTAAAATAGAACAAAATGAGGCGGTAGAAACGCGGTGAGATTTTAAAAAAAACTTTTCGTTTAGCTTAGGTTTAATATTCAATATTTCTCTTTTTCACTTTTTTTTTTGAGCGAACACGGAGGAAGAAAATTCAATTTAACGTTAGCAATCTACAATTATGTAAAGAAAAAACTATTGTGCTTTAGCTTATGACTAATATTTGCAATTTCTCTTTTCAGGTTTTCTTTTAAGTCAGCATGAAGGAAGAAAATCTGATTTCAAGAAAGTAATTTTTTAATTATTTAAAAAAAAGCAATAGTGCTTAAGTTCGCGACTAAAATTTGACATTTCTCTTTTACAGATTCTCTTTTGAGTCAATATCGAGGAAGAAAAGTCAATTCCAAGTAAGAAATTTATTAAGTCAAAATTTCGTGTGATAGTGAAAATTATCTGAATAATGTTTCAAAAGATATTAAATGTTTAACAGGGGCGTAATTTACTACGGGCCAGGGGGAGGGCAACTGCCTCTTCCATCCCTATTTGCCTCCTCCTCCCAGCTGAAATTTACTATCTACTTATAATCTAGTAATAACTAAAATAAGCCTGCATAATTCATGCATCCACAGAAACAAGTCAGTTTCCTTTAGTATATCCTGGCCTTTATTGAGATTTTCCAAAGCTTGGAAAAATGTCAAGTGTCACCCAATAGAAGATGACACTGATATCCTGATGACTTAACCACGTTAGCTACTTGTCCCGCTACACTTATCCCCTTTGAGTTTAGAATCAATAAGTATGCAACATTAATGTTTTACGTATTGAGTTTAGAATCAATAATTATGCAACATAATGTTTCAAGAGATATTACATGTTTAACAATGGCATAATTTGCTATGGACCAGGGGGGGGGGGGGGCAACTGCCTCCTCCAGATCCCAGTTTACCCCCACTCCCAGCTGATAATTTATTTTCTACTAAAAATCTTGTAATAACAAAGATATGTCTTTATAATTCAAGCATCCAGAGAAATAGATCAGTTTTCTTTGGTATATCTTTGCCTTTATGATACTATATGGCTAATTTTTATTTTTTCACTGTCATTTTCACTGGATTTGGAAAAATTGGCTCCAACTTTATCCCCCGCCCTCCCCAAGGATTTTGACAAAATTACAACATGTGATGATTAAGATCTAATGAAAAACCTGGACCTCACTTATCAGCGTTCTCATAATCAATTATTTTATTCTTCATGTTTTTAGATTTTTTTCTAGAAATAGAAAAACGGGTTATTATATACATTGTCCCGAACTGCTTTATCTTTTGTCTACAAATAAATCGGTTTTAATATTCTGCGGCCAAAGTCTAGCGGCATTGTGCAGTTTTGAAGAGCCTATTTTGCATTGTAATTGCTAGTTTATTAAGGGCACCATTTTGTCGATATTTTTTCAACCGCTGAAAACAGGTCATAGCTGACCCCATGCCCAATTTTCTATTGCTCTTGGGGTTTATTTCAATTTCTTGTTCCACTGTCAATTAAAAAAAAAATGAATTAAAAAACCGAAAAAAAGTTTTCACATTAAATGCAAGTATAATATTTCGTTATTTTTGCAATTAACGTAAAATTAAACCAAGCAACCTTTAGATACTAGATATTTCGGGGTCATGAGAAACCAGTAAGCTCCATACCTCAAAGTCCATATCGACATAGTTGATGTTACCATCCTCAACAGGTCTTATAACCCCAGCCTGCAAAAGCATAGTGTACAAAGTAATAATGGGCTGTCGAACTTTCAGTTGAACAAGAGAATGTCTGATAATTTACTTCATCCAATTCACTCAACAGCCAATTGACAAGTATTTGACCTAAAATGATGATTAATATGAAACAAATATTTAACAGTTTACACATAATGTCAAATAATTACCCTCTCAAAAGAGGGAACGAATTTTTTCCAAGATTTTTTTTTTTGTTTTGGGAAAAAACTGAATTGCATGATAGAATTTAAACTTGTAAATTTGAACATGATATGCATAGAGGGGAAAGTCAATAATTTGCAATTTCAGATACTGATGGTGGAGAGCAGCCAACTTCAAATTCCATTTTCCGAGCCCCATTTGTTGAGTAATTACATACCACGTAAAATACACACAGAAAAAGTTTACTTGACTAGTAAAACCCCGAGTTATTTTGGGGTTTTCCATAATTTTATAGTGTATCCGAAGGAATAAGCCGTTGGGAGGAGTATTAGAGCAAGAGTTATAATTTATGTAGAATAACACATCTATTATAAATAAGAATAATATATTGAAATCTCATTAGTTGTGGTGAAAAATATTCTAGCAAATATAGTGCATTATATTTTTTCGTTTTAATGCAAATGGGAACATTATGTAATGGTCCCAACAGTTGATGCATCAGCACCATCTATTTCAAAACATAGGTAACTTCAAGGTTTGAAGCATCGAAACACAATATGGTGTCTTTCTTGAAATTGATAGCATTGTGTCCAGTGTTTCCATTCTAGGGATTTCCCCCCTATAAGGGATTTTCGAGGTCTGTTAAGGGAAGGTTTTCTCATTTAGGGATTTTTGGATTTTAAAATCTCCTCGATTTTTAAGGTATTTCTAGGTTTTTCTAAATCTGGTGATTTTTCACGTTATTGCCCATAGATTCATTATTCGATCAAACGAATCACAGAGGAAGCTAACTAATAGAAAAAAAAAACAGAAAATAAGTGGTCCATTACGCCTCCCAATATGTGTCAAATTAGTATTTATGTAAATATACCGCCTTCGAAGCTTCCGATTTTTCATTATATAAGATATGGACCTCAGAGCGTTATCATCAAGATCATAAGCGAACCTATTTAACTGCAAAATTTCAAATCAGTTCTATATTTCCTATTTCACAAGCTTTTCTCAGGTTAATTTTTTTCTTTATGTTTAAGTTTTTATTCTAAAAAATCTATCACTTCCAAATTAGATTTTTTTTTCTTTTAAAACCTTTGAAAGCGGACTGGATATGAATAGACACTCTACATCAGCAAATGGATTAGAAATGGAGTTATTGAAAAAAAAGAAAATAGCTACACATTAAATATAATTTTCAGAATGAAAAACAGAAGTTATAAAAAGAAAATTGGATTTGGTACTTTTAATGATAAGATTTGTAATATAACTAGATAGGTTAAATCGATAAAAGATTGATGACTGAAGTCGGTAGGGAGTAAGGGGGGTGGGCTATATCCTCGGGGAATTGTTTCATAGTTTTACTTTTTACTTCTAATATCGAACCGATACTCAATTAATTCACCAAATTCTCTTGTTTGCAATTGAAATACCTAATAAGCACAAATCAATTCCTAGTCTATAGAGGTTTCAAGCTCTTATCTGCAAAAATGTAAAATTTTTAATTTTTTTTACCAGAATAAAGATCACGGATGTGGTTTTTCTCAGGGATGACCGTACCGGACCAATAGTCATAAAACATCAGGAGAGGACTCACTTGAACGGAAATTAAAGTTTATAGTGTTCATTTTTTTGTGACCAAAATAATTGGAGGGCAACCAGCCCCACTCAAACGTCCCTTTTCTTTCAAAACCGTTCGGTCAAAATTTTGAGATATCCACTTGTTCAGCATAGCTGAAAGGTTGCACATATAAGCAGTATCACCCTTTACTCTTTTTCTATGGTTTTCAGTTTTAATAAGCAGTACTAGGAGACCAAACTACAATTTGTGAGAGGAATCTCAGACATAAAATGACATTCAGTGTACCCCTCCGAAAATGTATACCACAAACACCCAGATACACGGAAAAAACTTTTGTGTTATTTTTTCAGATTCCCATCTAAAAAATGGAAAAATAACCCTAAAGTACAGTGTAATTACTGGGACACCAGCAAAAATTTTGAAAATGATCTTTTTTAAATTATCAAGGATAAAATTTGTCCCACCCTTCACAAATTTTGATAGGCATCAGTCTCAGCATTAAAAAAAAGATCTAAAGGAAATATTTTTCTCCCCATATATTTCCGTTCATAACTGACAATTTACTAAAAAATGTTTCCACAAAATAAGTTTTTCAAGGAAAAGTAAAGAACTCCATTATACCAAAAATAAGCACAAATAGAATCAAATAATCTACCCAGCGTAAAATCACCACAAATCAGTATCAATAAATAAATGAAACCCAAAATGAACAGAAATCACAATAAATAAACGAGTCAAATTTAAAACAAGCCGAAAATAAAATGATAAGACGCACAGCCACTACGCCTACTCAAGGCCAGAATATAATTTGCACCTCACTGAAAAAAAATCAAATGTTTTTACTTTGATAACTTAAATAAATAGAAAATCATTGAAATTCTAAACAATAGATATGAGCATATGTATATTAAACTGAATATGTGATAACACATATTCTTTTGCATTTTTTCACTAGAGTGCAAATTATGTTCTGGCCTTGAGAAAGCATAGGGGTTGTGAGTCCTATCTATGTTAGTTTCTGCTAGTTTTGAGTTCGAATCGGCTATTTATTGTAATTTCTGTTTGTTTTGGTTTTGATTTATTGGCGGTAGTTTTTCTAGTGCGCTTTTTAAGTGACCCAAAGAATTGGAGAGCACCTAGGCCCCCTCCAAAACTATTTTTTTTCCAAAGTCACAGATCAAAATTTTGAAATAGCCATTTTGTTCAGCTCTGAGACACGAGGTCCTTCTAAATATCAAATTTCATTAAGATCCAATCAACTATTCGTTAAAATGCTAAAGTTAAAAATGCTGCATTTTTTTCAATTTTTTCTCTCCCACCAAACTCCCAGATGGTCGAATCGGGGAGACGACTGCTATCAAGGCAATTTGTGTAGGTCCCTGACATGTCAACACATTTTTATTGTCCTACCACGTCCAGAAAAACCGAACTCGCCAAAGCACTGGAAATCCCCCCACTCACCAGCTCCCCCAAAGGGAGAGGATCCGGTCCAGTTATGTCAATCACGTATCTAGAACTTTTCCTTATTATTCCCACCAAGTTTCATCTGATCTCTCCGCTCTAAGCGTTTTCCAATATTACTGGTTTCGAAGATTTCTAAACCAGATTTCTCCACACCCCTTGTAACCACGGATCCGATTCGAATTGAAAATTGAGCATCTGAGACATAAGATCTTTCTATATATGAAGTTCCATTAAGATCCGATCAACAATCGTAAGATGAAAATACCTCAATTTTCATGTTTTCCAAGAGTTCCGACTCCCCCCAGTATCACTGGATCTGATCAGGATTTAAAATAAGAGCCATGAGTTACAAGGTCCTTCTAAATATCAAATTTCACTCGTTCCAGAAATCGAATCATTCGTTCGTAAGTTAAAAATACCTAATTTTTCCAACTTAACCCTCCTTCCAAAGCCCCCCACCGAAGAAATCAGATCTGTTTTGGTTATGTTAATCTCGTATCTATGACTTGGACTAATTTTCCCCACGAAGTTTCATCCCGATCTTTCCATTCTCAGGGTATTCCAAGATTTTCGGTTCCCTCCCCCCAACTCCCTCCAATAGCAGTGGATCCGGTCGGGATTTAAAATAAGAGACCTGAGTTACGAGGTTCTTCTAAATATCAAATTTCATTATGATCCGCTCACTCCTTCGTAAGTTAAAAATACCTCATTTTTTCTAATTTTTCAGAATTAACCCCCCCCCAGCTCCCCCAATGAGAGCGGATCCGTTCTGGTTGTGTCAATCGTGTATATAGGACTTGTGCTAATTTTTACCACCAAGTTTCAACTGTAAATATAATGGTCATGACTGGTGAAAAATCATATAAAAATTTTCAAGTTTGCCTGAGTATTGTCAAGCTTAAACGTACTGCCCTAAAAACTTCACAACTCTACAATAGTATTTATAACAAGAGAAATACCATTGGGACCCTAATCAATTTCTTATTAATTTATGAATATCTCTGATTTATTCCAATTTTATAAAAAAGCAGACCCAATGTCAAGAATGTATTTTAAATTAACAATTACTAGTTATTCCCACAAATATTGATACGCTGATACATTTTATTCTAAAAAAAAAACAGAACTAAATAAATAAAATAAACTGCCTAAATAGGCAAATAAGTACAATTCCCTAAAAAGATTGTTCCTCTGGTATTTATTTGAGCCTAATTGCCAGGTCGAACCCCACTGATTTTTTGGTTTCAGCCATATATTTCGATGGCTGAATATATATCTAATAATTTGAATCATACTGTTGCTAATCGCCATTACAGAAGTTAAATGCATACTGTGTTATCACGTAGGTAATATTGTAGACCGCAAGATTTTAATTACAAATATAATTAAAATAGCGCTGTTACGTGATGCTCTTACAGTCAAGAAACACAGACGAATTGGGCTGTACAACCGGACCACGGTTGTACACACCGGAAACGGAAAATGCATGCGACATGAACATGAACATTGCCCCAAAATCATACGTCATCGGCTCTCTTTGCATTGATTGGTGCAAATATATAAGAGCTATGTGGTTTGTGTATATAAAGAAATGAATTCGAAAAAAAATTTCCAGTTGTGAAACTAACTTACACCAAGCAACAAAACAATAGATATTAGCATGGATCCAAGTTTTGAATTAGAAATGCCTTTTGATGATATTGATGCATTTTTAAATGAAATCAGTGATGAAGCCTCTTCAAAGGACTTCATTGAATTGCAAGTGTTTAATGAATATAGTTACAAGATAGAAGATACGTGCCACAGTATTGATGCATTTTTAAATGAAATCTCACCCCAAATCAGCGATGAAGCTTCTTCAAAGGAATTCACTGAATTGCAAGCGTTTAAAGAAAATCCAAGATACAGTTACGAGACAAAAGATAGTGGATCAGCAATAGTTGAAAAATATGAAGGATATGGCAAACGGACAAAACAGGAAAAACAGACGAGGAAAAAGAAAAACTGTCAAATGGACAAAGAAGACACGAAAAAGAAAAACAGTCAAATGGACAAAGAAGACACGAAAAAGAAAAAAAGTAAAATGGACAAAGACACGAATAGATTGATTCAAAATCGAAAGGCTGCAAAAAAATTAAGGGACAAAAAAAAATATGAGAAACTTATTTTGGAGAAGCAAGTTTTAGATCTTTTGCGGGAAAATCAACAGATGGAAGAAACAATTAAAGCTCAATCTCTAGAAATTCAACGCCTAAAAAATGAGGTCAGTATACTTAAAGGGACAAGGTAAGTATACTTAAATATTGTTTAAAATTCTTTTTAGGCAGAAGAAGGGATCAAAATTGTGTGCTTAGCTATGAGAGAACTAGGAAATAAAAGGCTCCAAAATCCTTCTGGGGAGCTCAAAAGTTTTATAAGAATTTTCTAGTTTAGATGCTGATATGCTTACAAAAAACAATATTCTTTTCAGCTTCAAAGAAATTTACAGGATTGCAGTTTGGAAAACTCTCATTTTATGAATATCAAAATTACTTATTCCTTAAGCTAGTTTTAAATTTTTTGTAAGTTAGTTTTTATATTGTGTTTTATTTTTCTTGAAGATGGTCTTTTTGCCTCAAAATGGGATATTTATATATATGTATAGAGAGAGAGAAAAAGAACATTTTCCCAGTTCGATTTTGGCATAGAAAAAGGTAATTTTAGCAAAACCAGGCGACATGAGCGAAGATAGCCTCTTCGTGATACCCCTGTTAGCTAAACAGATAATGCTCACTCCAAAAAAGTGAGGGGGACTTGGGAGCTAGCTAAAACTACCAAAATATGAGGGAGTCTGCCCCTCCTCAACCTTCGGTCTTTATACTAAAATCTTAATGTTCTATAAAACTACCACGGTCCTTGTGTTTGAGCAGTCTCTAATAAAGAATTTACGAAAAGTTAAGCCCCCCTATGCCGAATAATTTCTGCTTGTTTTAAGTTTTAATGTTGGGGAAATTTTCTTTCAAACAGTTCGTGGTAACGAACTGAAGTAAGGAGCGTCCCGGCACAATAGTAACCAAAACTCTAAAAAATAGAATTTTGACACCAATAGTTACATCAAAAGAATCACATTTTAATGCTGATTTTTAATATATAAGTTTCATCAAATTTAGTTTCTGTCATCAAAAGTTACGAGCCTGAGAAAATTTTACTTATTTTGGAAAATAGGAGGAAACACCCCCTATACAATGGCGGGCGGGAGGAGAAGTTGATGGAGGGAGGGGTTACGTGGAAGAATCTTTCCATGGGGGAAGATAATTTCAATGAAGACATTCAATTTGAAAGACAGACATGTAAGACATTCTAGAATTATTAAAAAAAAAACAATTAAAAAATAAAAGTGAAAAGTTTTTCAACTGAAAGTAAGGAGCATCATTAAAACTTGAAACGAACAGAAATTGTTACGCATATGGGGGTTTTACTCCTCGTAATACCCAGCTTTTCTTCCTCAACGTCCCGCTCTTTCTGTTAAAGTTTTTTACTGTTTTAAAAAGTAGAGTTAAGAGAAAGATTCAAACTGTAGCGTAAAGAGCGGGGCATTGAGGAGGAAAAGCCCTTTTCATATACGGAGTAATTTCTATTCGTTTTAAGTTTTAATGTCACTCCTTACTTTTAGTTAAAAAACTATATTTTTCATTTAATATTTAACATAAATCAAAATAAAAACACCTATTTAATATATTTTTCATCGAATCGACCAAAAAGACACATTAATAGTAGTAATGCTCCTTGTTTTGTCAATAATATAAGTTAAGATTACCAAAAATTATATATTTATGTCATCGGCCTATCAACTTTTCGTTTGTTAGCATATGAATCTAATTTATTTGAGCCATTCTAGCGATTAGAATATAAAACAAGTTATTCAGTGTTGAAAACTTTAGCGTAAAGATCAAGGTATCAAGGTGGGGGGCAACCCCTTCATATGTGCAATGATTTCTGTTTTTTTAATGTTGCTCCTTTCTTTAAAGGAGTCTAATATTGTTTATAAAAATTGTGAAAAATATAAATATCATCGGAATCAGAAATTATATTAGAATTGAGGTATCGTGTTGAATTGAACCTGCCTTCTCTTGTATTCTAATTTATAATTTTCAATGCAATTAGTTTATACTTGGATTTGTCAAACAGAAAAAAAATTAATTTACAAGGAAATTAGAAAAGTTAGTAAAAGAACAAAGAGGAGGTACACGGTTCATCTCCCCTTAGGTTTTATGCCCTCCCCCCAAAAAAGATATTGTTAATGTAAGAAAATTAAAAGTATAATAAAAAACAAAGAGAGTGGTAAGCCAAAACTGATGGTTTATCCTGCACCCTCTATCAGATGAAAGGGAAAACCATCTCGGCTGATTCCAGAGACACGCTATTATGGTAAAACAAGGGTATACACAGCGTTCTCTTCAATGAGAATTAAGGCACTGTAACACTAGAAACAATTAGTTAAATTAATTAATTAATTAATTAAAAATAATAACATTAATTAAGAAACAAATCAATTAAAACAAGTCATAACAATAACTAATAATCATTAATTATCACTTTTTTAAACATTAAATCCAGTTATATTCTTGTTGAAGTGCGTCAACAATTGCATTACAAAACTACATCCTTGGTTATGATTACTGGATCTCTGATAGATCTCGTTAAAGAATAAAATCTATTTTTTTACTCATATTGTAAGTTTTTAGCTCCCAACATGCAGGCAGGATTAAAAAGGTTAAGACAGGGTATTTTGTAAGACAGTATATTAGGATAGAGTTTCTCTCTCCATTTTACTGCATAGATCCATGAGGAAATTTGCAAGACTCCCCCCCCCCTGGTAAGTGAATCTCATAAATATATTTGACTTAAAACTTCAGTGTTGTTTTTGGGAGGAAGGTTCTTTAGATTAACCAGATTCAAAGACCAACTAGACCTACGTTGCCTGGGCAACGTGAAGTGTTGCGGCAACCTTTGTCCGGCTTTGCCGATTAAAGTGTTGCGAGAGCAATACTTTGGTTTTGTTTCTTCGCTATCGGTTAAATGCTGAAGTTGTCAAAACTATCAAAGCTTTCAAAACGGCATATTCAAAGAAGAACACAATCAGTAATCACATGATCAAATTCTTCAGCGTTGAAAAAACAACAGCAAAAGAATATCGGAAAAGGGACTAAATTGAGTTTGCAGCCAGTTGAACTTTATCCTTTTCAATCGTAGACATCGTGACGGATGGAAACTTGGAACATTATCTTATATAATCTAGTTGGTATTATAAAGCTATCCGTAACTTTTCAGGATCAAATACCATAGATGTGCACCAATTTGCACAAATTTGTAGCCCCTCATGAACCTCCTCTAGCAACCCATTCTTGCTTACAAGTCCCTCTTCCGTGAGAGACAAAGAATAACACAATCAGTAATCAGATGATCAAAGGCTATTCCTCAAAGGTTGAAAAAAAAAAAAAAATATTGGAAGAAGGGACTAAATTGACTTTGCAGCCAGTTGAACTTTATCCTTTGCACACCATAGGCTCTGGCTCGAGGACAAGCAAAAACCATCCTTTTTGGCCCCAGGCTGGAGTCGTACGGAGCTTTCCGAAATATAATGTCATATTCATCAATCCGGCCCGAGGTCCACACTAACAGCCGATTATTACTTACTAGGCCCCTAAATGTCACTTTGCAGCCGGTTGAACTTTATCCTTTTCAATCGTAGACATCGTGACGGATGGAAACTTGGAACATTATCTTATGTAATCTAGTTGGTATTATAAAGCTATCTGTAACTTTTCAGGATCAAAATACCATCAGGGACCCATAAATTTCCTGTAATGACTCGCCATCCAGGATCGCTTATTATTGGATGGCGAGTCATTACAGGAAATTTATGGGTCCCTGATTCCATAGATGTGTACCAATTTGCACAAATTTGTAGCCCCTCGTGAGCCTCCTCTAGCAACCGATTCTTACTTACAAGTCCCTCTCCCGGGATATACATCCAAGTTCACCGGAAACAAATAATGGGTACACCAACTAGCAAAAGTTTCAAACCCCTTGTCGCTGAAGTCATTGTAGCCTAACAGCCGATTATTACTTACAACTCCCCTACATGTCTTACAATCGGGAACCAAGTTGTTCTTACCATCAATTACACCAGAAACAGATAATAGGTACACCAATCAGCAAAAGTTGCAAACCCCTCATTGCCAAAGATGATTATAAGCTAATAATCGACTGTTGCTTGGAAGTCCCCTACATATCTCACAATTGGTATCGGCCTATTTTTGGTTCAAGTGTGTACCTTACCACTGAAGTTGTCAACCCCTTGAAACTTTCAAACTGGTGTATGTCATGAAGAAATTTTTGTAACAAAAAATGGATGACATATACTTTGATCAGCTCATCAAGGTCTATCGATTGTCATTGAAAAAAAAAATTCTATCTGTCTTAGTTCAAAAGTTGACTTTTTTGCCGGAGGCCAACTTTCTA
The DNA here is from genome assembly GCF_032884065.1 of Artemia franciscana. Lineage (NCBI taxonomy): Eukaryota > Metazoa > Arthropoda > Branchiopoda > Anostraca > Artemiidae > Artemia > Artemia franciscana. Next base: position 18,717,228 of record NC_088872.1, on the reverse strand, counting down.
ACACCACCACTTAGAAGGGAGCAAAGGATAAGCTCTAATTTCTTTAGCAATGAGAGAACTTTTAAAGTTTAAGAGGTATATCTGATACCATTTCTCTATTGCAATCCCAAGTAGAAAAAAAAGAATGGTAAAGTCAGCTGAAATCACGAGCAGAAATGGCTAGAAACAATAGATGGCAGCACTTTCGGACCCGTGGGAAAATTGCACTTTTTTGTTTCTGTAAATTTTTCTATTTATCACTCAAAGAAGATATATTGGCTGTGGGGCCGGGGAACTACCGCATATATTTAACACTTATTGATTTTAGTCCATCTTCAATTTGAAACTGGTGCCTGCCTGCTTGCCTGCTAGAACGGAGCTTTCCACTCGAAAGCAGAAACATGGTTTGATGAAACGAAAGCTTGGCTGCACAACTTCAGATACTCCTCTCTGACATAGGCTATATAACTCCACTTCACTTCGCACACCATAGGCTCTGGCTCGAGGACAAGCAAAAACCATCCTTTTTGGCCCCAGGCAAGAGTTCTACGGAGCTTTCCAAAATGTAATGTCATATTCATCAATCCGGCCTGAGGTCCACACTTTCCGTAAAAACCGCACAGGTTAGAACCTTACCAGTTTCCAGGAATAAGCTGAGATCGGCGGCATAGGAAAAAAAAAAAAAAAAAAAAAAAACCGGGACAAAACCAAAGTGTTGCTCTCGCAACACAATGAGGGGAGGACAACAAGTCTAGGTATATCCTGATAAAAGCATATGTTAACGTATTACACTTTAACCTTGTTTGTTTATGCATAGGCCTAAAGTTTACTATACTGTATAAGTCTTAAGTAATGAAAATATTTATAGCATTATATATATATATCTATATATATAAAAATAAGTTGTCTGTCTGTGGATGTGTGGATGGATGTGTGGATGGATGTGTCAGGTGACGTCACCTGAAAAAACTGGATTAGGTGACGTCAAAACTGAAAAAACTAAAAAAAGGCAAAAACTACAAAAAAAAACTAAAAACTAATAAAAAAAATAAAAAAGCTAAAAAACTAAAAAAACTATAAAGGTAAAAACCAATAAAAAACTAAAAAAAAAACTGAAAAAACTAAAAAAAGGCAAAAACTACAAAAAAAACTAAAAACTAATAAAAAAAGTAAAAAAGCTAAAAAACTAAAAAAACTAAAAAAACTAAAAAAGGTAAAAAACTAAAAAAAAATAAAAAATAAAAAAAAACTAAAAAAAAGGAAAAAACTGAAAAATAAGCTAAAATAAAGGTAAAAACCAATAAAAAACTAAAAAAAAGGAAAAAACTAATAAATGACGACACTCAAAGAGAAAGCGACCAGGACAAAAGGAATGTTCGATTAGCAATCAACAAAGCACCGGGACACAGGGAGTATAAATGACGACCAGGACATAAGTAAAAAAAAAAAACTATCTATATATATAAAAATAAGTTGTCTGTGGATCTGTGGATCGTGGATCAGGTGACGTCACCTGAAAAAACTGGATCAGGTGACGTCAAAACTGAAAAAACTAAAAAAAAGGCAAAAACTACAAAAAAAACTAAAAACTAATAAAAAAAATAAAAAAGCTAAAAAACTAAAAAAACTAAAAAAAGGCAAAAACTACAAAAAAAACTAAAAACTAATAAAAAAGCTAAAAAACTAAAAAAACTAAAAAAAGGCAAAAACTACAAAAAAACTAAAAACTAATAAAAAATAAAAAAGCTAAAAAACTAAAAAAACTAAAAAAAGGTAAAAAACTAAAAAATAAATAACGACCGGGACACAGGGACACAACTACAACGGGGACACCGGGGGAAACAGGGGGATATAAATGACGACCGGGACAAAAAAACTAAAAAGAAATAAAAACTAAAAACTAATAAAAAAAACTAAAAAATCTAAAAATCTAAATAAGCTAAAAAAGAAAAAAAAAGGAAAAAAATAAAGGAGAAAAACAAAACTAAAAAACGAATGTATATACAGACCGGGACACCGGGATACAAATGATGACCGGGACCCGGGACACAGGGAATATAAATGACGACCGGGACACAGGGACACAACTACAACGGGGACACCGGGGGAAACAGGGGGATAACCTGACAATCTATTTATATGCAAAGACAATGGGACAGCAAAGAATGTTGTATATTCGCAAGTTTTACGTAGTTAAAACCATATATATATATATATATATCTATATTCACAGGTGGGACATAGGGACACAACTACAATGGCGCGTAACTATTATGGCGCGTAACGACTTACGCGCGCGGGGGGGCTTGGGGGGGGCGCGAAGCGCCCCCACCAACTAGGTGTTGGGGTGGCGCGAAGCGCCACCCCAACAGCTAGTATATATATATATATATATATATATATATATATATATAAATTAATGATATAAATTGAGAGTATTATAATAAATTAATATAAAATGTTAAATAAAAGAGTGATAAAATAATTCAACATAAATGAACAAAGTCAAAACTACTCATAAAACCAAAAAAAAAAATTACCTCAAGCGATGGTTTCCTGAGCTTGATTGTTGTCTTCATAATCCCAATATCCTTAGTCTGTTGGCAGTTTAATCCAATTATCATATTTTTACACTCTTTACACTAGATTTTCCCTTCTCTACAATTATCACAAATCTATCACCATCGACAACTACTTTGCCAGATTTCTCTAACAGGATCATTTGTCCTTTTGAAGTTTGTTTTTTGGTTTTTATTTTATTTTTATTTTTTTGAGGCCCTTTATTAGGTGTTTTTGTGTCATTTAAAATTTGGATTTGCTCACTAGCACTGTACACAACAGGTTTTTGAACTTCTTCAACTTAGTTTTCCTTATTCACTTCACGACTCACAGATATTTTAGAACGACACTCAACTGAAGGAGGCTAAGGGAGCACCTGTTCAAAAGGAGGCTCATTCACTGTTGTCAAGGTTTACGACTGAGGTAGATGACCATCCATTTTATTGACATTTACCTTCTGACATTTGGCAATTTACATTTTCACATTGTTTTGTACAACTTGCACTGGTGAGCCAACAATACTTGGATCCACAATTGAAAGATATTTGTGTGAAATCTGCTCATGTATTTGTGCTGGGAGCGTTGAGTCAGAGATGAATGAATGGCAGTTTGTGACATTGGACTTTTCCGTGAAGTCCCTACACTTAAAGTAACAGAGGCAGGATATAGAGGCGAAGGTCCTGGAGCCTGGACTGGGGCATATGAGCTCATTTGCTCCATTATCTAAATGTTCAAGTTAAATAATTCAAAACAAAATAAAGAAACAAAAGAATAAATAATTAAAAAAAATACTAATTAGCTTCATCGGACGTTGCACTTTGATCTAGAATGATCTTCCTGGAGAAGTTATCCCAAAAAGTCTTTCGGTTAGCTCTTTCAGAAGAAGGTTCATTAGTAGATTAAACCTTGATAAAGGACTAGTGACAAATATCTGACAATGCCTTGGACCACAAATATAGGAATGAAAAAAATCATATACTATGCATACTAAAATAAAAAAGGAGATATAAAACACTATTAAAAGAGAAGCTGTGCAAAATATTTTTGCTGATATATCAGCTGGATATGGTGCATTTCAAACAGCCGTGTTTATTCTACAATAAAAACTGAAGTTAAAAGCTTTCAAACAAAAAAAAAATTCCAAATGCTTATTTTAAACCCGTTTTATGCCTGACTATTCAAGATTGAGAGTTTATAGTTAATAAAGTTATAAAACATCTTCAATAGAGTTAATAGAGTTCTAATAGAGTTAATAAAACAGAAACAAGCAATTTATTTGCTCTTAATTATGAAGCCAAAAAGTACAGATATTAAAGCTGTTAATGGAAGTATTACAAAATACTTTTCTTGAAAATAGCTGAAAAGGCATAAAACATTTTAAGCAAAAATCAGCCGTGTTAATTTAAAAATCGAAAAAAACTTTCAATTCAATATTTTTTCGAGCCATTTTAAACAAAAAGTAGTAACTAATTGCCACGGACAAGTTTCAGATTAGTTTCTTAAAACGAACAGAAATTACTCTGTATATGAAAGGGGCTTTTCCTCCTCAACGCCCCGCTATTTACGCTAAAGTTTCTTACTGTTTTAAAAATAGAGTTAAGAGAAAGAGTGAAACTTTAGCGTAAAGAGGCCAAATTAATGCTTGCGTCAGAGCTCAAATTCCCCTAAGCTAAAGTGCGTTTGCTGTGTACAACGTGAGTTCTCTAAAAGC